>NW_024538946.1:0-17172 GCF_016647635.1 Suillus subaureus
CTAAATCTAATGATTTGGTTCTCTCATTCTTAGGACCAGCTTCCCCGCAGCGCCACTATCATTCCCATAGTCCTTGCTTCTGACAAAACACCAGTAACTCGACAAACAGGTGGACTTGAGATGCACCCAACATTCCTAACCATCACTAATATTCGATCCGACATCCGCATGAAAGCTACCATGCACGCTTGGTCATGCATAGCATATATGCCAATTCCACAATTTGTCTGTCACCCAGACTTTGCCTCACTCTTGCAAGCCTGTGTCTGGCATCAGTGTATGGATATTGTATTCCAGGGTGTCAAATCTGCAGCTGCAACAGGTACTCAAATGGTGGACCCAGTTGGCAACCTACATTACTCATTTACCCCCCTTGTTGCATACACAGCAGACCTCCCTGAGCAACAGTTAATTGCATGTGTAAGCAAGAATGCTTCGCCTGTGACTTTGGCCATGCAGTTGCAGTTTGGCGACAGGAAGTTGTATCCGCCTCGTTCCGGCCATCTTACAATTGAAGCACTTCACAAACTCTGCCGATGCATGGATCCTTGGAAAGTTCAGCACTTCCAAGAAGAAGCCAAGGTGCTTTTACTGAGCAGTGTCCAGCTTCCCTTCTGGCGCAATTGGCACTTTTCTGATCCAGCGCTTTTTCTTGCACCTGATGTTCTTCACACTCTCCATAAATTTTTTTTAATCATGTTGTTAAGTGGTGCAAGGAGGCTGTCAGGGCTGATGAACTTGACACCCGCTTTTGCAGCCAGCATAAACACATCAGAATGCGCCATTTCGGCCAAGGTATCACACACATTGTGCAGATGACCGGTCACGAACACCAGGTAATCCAACACACGATTGTTCCTACTATTGCGGGTGTTGTTGACGTCAATTTCATTTGTGCAATTTGTGCATTGATTGATTTCATCTATCAGGCACAGTCCCCCACATTCACTCCATCATCAATCTCTACTATGAATGCTTCGCTCCAAGAGTTCCATCGTTTCAAAGGCTCAATCACCCTTGCTGAGGCTCGCAGGGGAGCCTCAGGTCCTATCGACCACTTTCAAATACCAAAGCTCAAGCTCCTCACTTCATTTGGTTGAGCAATTCCTAACATTGGTGCCATACTACAATACACAGCTGATGTTAGTGAGCACATGCTGATCACTCACTGCAAAACTCCCTTTGAGCACACCAGTCACCAGTGTTCGATTTTCACGCAGCAGATTGTTTGTATTTTAGATTGGGAAGATTCGGCACGTCAATTTGACCTTTATGCTTTTTTCCACTCAACCAATTTGTTCTTCAATAATCTGATTGTCAATGAATTCAATGAAGTCGTCGACATGGATCCAGCATTTGCTTGGATCACACGTGTCACCCCTGAATCTCTCTCTCATTTCAAAGGCCCTCGACCAGTTCACAACCACTTCCTCAAGGGCCTCCTATTCGATGATAGTGTCACAGCCTTTCACATCACTGTGTCTAGTGATCTCATGGATAAGACAGCCATCTTTTTGACGCAACACTACATGCTTCCAGACTTTTCTCAGCAGCTTCACTCCCTTATTGAGCGTGTTGATGGAGTCAGCTCCTGCTTCCAGAACCACCTACTCAAGGTCTGGTATAAGTTCCATCTTCAGCTATGTTCATTGCTGCGCCCACTCCTTGTGATGCCAAGTCAGCAAGTACAGGCGTATCCACCATCTGATGCCCACCATCTTGGAAATTGTGATATTGTACTACTGTGAATGCAGGGCAGTGGTGAGTCTTCAATATCTACTAATTTGCCTTGTCATACTCATGCACTGCTCTGCTAGATGATATCATCACTCAAGTCCGGATGATTTTTGGACTGTCAATGAGGGGTGTGGGACTACCTCCTGCACTTGCTCAGCTGTTTATCTATGTGCAGCCTTTTGAAATTGTCGCGCAACCCCAGGATGATCCTGCAGTCTTCATGTACCGTGTCTGTTATGGTAAACCATAGGTCGACTAGGATGGGCGCGACGATAGGTACTCGATAAGAGTACACCTAAAGTCGGATCGTGTCCTCACAAATGTAAGGTTCTTAAGACAAGTCAAAGAGAGTGTCTTCGACTTGAATATTGGTTATCAGATGACTTAGGATTGGAGGTCCTAAGCGAAGGATAGTGCAGGTAAAACCTAGTAGATTAAAGTGAAGTTTTATCTAGGTACATGACTGCGTTTATATAGACGTAGGTACACATACGTCATCAGTCGAGTCAGAGATAAGAGGCATACGTCAGCCAGTGACGTCATAGTCGAGTCAGAGATAAGAGGCATGCGTCAGCTAGTGACGTCATAGGTGAGTCAGCTAATGATGGCATAAGACGGTCATGCTGTAATACAGATGTAGAAGGATGTTAGTCTAATGATGGCACAGACGGGTGCGGTCATGATGTAATACACAAGTAGAGAAAAGAGAAAAGAGATAGGGGTGACCATGATTGTAACAGCGTCAAGCACCAGTTTGTAACTGGCCCTGATGGCACATGAGCGAGGGCTGGTATGATATTCCCTCTTGTTGACATTACTCATGCAATCAAATTGATTCCTGTGTATGATGTATGTGCTAATTGTGCTATTACTTCTGCAACATGTTTGGAGCTCTATGATACTTTTTATTTGAACAACTTCTCAGACAAGGAGTGGTATTATTTGTCACACACAGATTCTTCTTAGTTCGTTTTATCTCGCGGTGTACTGTACTAGATTTCCATGCAATGTTTAACATGAATTGTTGGTATCGATAACACTATCTAAGAAGATAAGATGGCCAAGATAAAATATCGCAGATCTTCCACTACTTACCTCACCTATAGAGCATCTCCACCAATCGGATGCTTCAGGGTGCAAGTCGTAACCCATCAGACTTCTTTGACACGTTAAGCGACTTAAGCGAGAACTGGGGTGTTTTGCAGATGTGTATTGCTTTATATTCCAATGTGACGAAATCCTTTCCTATATATTACGATATATAACGATATATGACAATATCTTCTTCTCACCAGTTCTCTGATGGCCCTCATTCATAGCAAATCCTGAGTCGACGTCCTCACAAACTCCTGGAACTTTCGTCGGTCCTTCTCTATTCCCGTCACTCTGGCCTATCACCACATAACCCGCAGCTCTTTTACCAACAGAGTCATATCAATAGCCACGGCTGCCTCCATCCTTATACCATGCACACCGTCACAAAAGGACCCTGTACCACTATCCACGCAAGCGCTAGAGCCTTCCGGTATCAGCGCATCCGTTGCCCATTCCACCATGGTATCTCTATCGACGATGGCCTCACAGAAACTTGGACCGTTCTGGACGATTGTAGCATGTAGTGCATGGCCAGTGGTCATACAGTCCAACCAGTCACTTGTAGAACTTTATTAGCGTGTACTATTTGTGCTCCGCAGTTCCCTGCAACACATTGGGCTCCAGCGCTTATCACGAGTGCCAGGCCATGCAGACTATGCGAGGCCATTCATATCCGCTACAGCTCAGCAAGCCTCACGAGTACCTTCAGTTCACCACATGTTCGTCATAGCTATAGCCGCCTGACTCATTGGTTGTGCACTACCCCTCATTTCCGTCCACTCGCCTCAGACTATTCCCAATCATTTGCTCCATCCCTGAAACCCTACATCATACTCATGTCAAGATCGTCATTCACTCCAATACGTAGCCGAAGGCTATCAAAAGATGGTAGCACACACAGTGCCCATCTTAATGAGCAGCCTCCTCCAGAAAATGATACCTTGCGACCTGCCGATGAGTGAGTTGCAACTTTCCTGAAATCTCAGTTACCCATCTGATAGCGACACAGTGAGGAGGAAATTTGTGAACCTTTGGTGGTGACTTCACCAGGAATGTGAGTGCTTCTACTCTGATACTTTGCACCCTCCTTACATGAATTGCAGCTCGAACTCTGGGCCCCCCCAGCTACCAGAACCTCACGTACAGGAAAGTACTTCAAATAATTCACCCAAAGGCGCCTCAACTACGTGAGTTCCACTCGGTCGCAATCTCGATCATGCTCATATCGTCTCAGTGAGGCGCAAAAGGTCGTATTGCAGGATGACCAACTAAGTCCAGGTGAAATGTGAGCAACCAAATAAGCCAAGGGGTCACAACTGATGATACTATTCCTGCAGAGTGAATGTCTTGAAGCAGGTGTTGGACGTTCTTAAGGATTCAACGATTGTCTCGAAGACCGGCAAGGACGACCGCTCTCGTTTCTGGGCGGCATACAAAAGAGTCGCCGTGGAACACGACGAGGAGTTCCTTGAGCGATACTACAATGACATGGACATCGTGTTGATCTTTGTAAGTTTTGCATTCTCGCCTTTGCCTTGTATTGGGATTGAAATATTGACGTTCGATTAGTCTGGTCTGTTCTCTGCCGTCAGCACAGCTTTTATTGTGGCCATGGAGTCGAATCTCAGTCCAGACCCCGACGATACCACGCATGCCCTTCTCGCCCAACTCGTCCAAATCGGACTCGGCAACTTCACTGCAGCGGGGTCTACGCCAGTATCGCCAGCATCTACCTGGTCGCCGTCCACAGCCAACATAAGGATACAATGCATCGCGTACGCGAGCTTGTCCTTCAGTTTACTCGCTGCTTTCGAGGCCGTGCTAGGCAAACAGTGGCTCGGGTTTTACAAGTCGCATAGATACGGCCGCGGCTCGGAGGAGGAACGAGCGAAGCGCAGACAAGAGAGGTTCGACGGCATTGTCACATGGTATTTTGATGCTGTCATGCAATCGTTCCCAATCCTACTGCAATTCTCTCTTCTTCTCTTTGGAATTGCTCTCAGCGCCAATATGTGGTACGAGCAGTACACGGTCGCCTGGGTCATCATTGCAACCACGGTCTTTGGGTTTTTGTTTTATTCGCTGACGGTGATGGCAGCTTTGGTATCCCCTGTCTGTCCATTTCAGAGCCCGATATCGACGATGTTGCGCATATTGCGCATTGATAGTAAGATCATTTTCAAGTTCTGCTCATCTCCGGTCTGAGTCAAAATTGCAGAGGTCCTCCGTCCAGTGGTTATTTTGACGTCCCGGTATCTTAAGCAGTCAGTGCACGGTACGTTGCGTTTCCTTAAGCATGCCCAAATTTTGATCATTTCTTGCTAGATGTGCTACAATTGATGTTAAATTCCCTGTTCTATCGATATGTCCAGCATGTTATATATCGGATCCGATCAGAACTAGCAGGTGACGTTCTTTGGTACTATTGCATAGCACACCCAGCGCTCATATTACTCCAGGCTCTGTGTTTGCAACCCGCTCATTCACATGGCGCCGTCTTCGGTCATTATTCGACGCATTTCAGCGCCTTCTATCCTGGCGGCGCTCTCTGACAATGGCCATGGATTCTGAAGCACAATCGTTTGACCAGAGCAGGAAAATTATAGCCAAGAATCAATCCCTCCTTAAGCTCAAGCTGCCGGACACACCCATCAGCTCTCTCGAAGCACCGAGCATCAAATGGCTGCTCGAGACATCCACAGATCCTGAAGTATTTCTCGCTGCTGCTAGCCTTGTTCGGCATGTCGACTGGCCTCTGGATCTTGACGTCTCAGACACGCTGCGTCAGCTGTACGATGTTTACACAACCTGCTTGGATGTCCAGGAGCGAATCATACCGTCGTTGGAGGAGAAGGCATCGGCATGTACAATGGCTCTTTGTCACCTATACTGCAACCGCATTCTTCAGGGACATCCTGCCTATGGATTTATTGGCCAGGGAAGCACAGACTACAGCGTGTTTCGCCGGATGTTGGAGAGGACAAAAGTCAAAGACAATGTGATTATTGCGACAACCAAGCTGTTTGTTGCGAAATATAAACCACCTTTTGTCTTGTGGTCTTCACCGAAGTTTTGGGCTTGTTCCGACCCTGTCCTCGAGCGGCTGACTCACGTTCTTCCTTTCCACTTTGTCACAGGGCGAGTAGATGAAGACGTAGAAAAACTTGCCATCACAGTGATATCAAAACACCTGTCCTCTCCTTCCTCTCCGTCGCCTCAAATCATAGCTAATTGCACTCTTCTGGCTTGCGTCATGGTCGGGATTCAATTTGACAAGAAAGACATCGTTCGGGTTGATAAAAGGTGCTATTGACTCATTTGATCGTTCTTCTATGCTTAACGAAAAGATCGTGTAGTTCTGCTCTACATCAACTTGCTGAGTCTCTTTGGGCGCAGTTCCGGAAAGCATTCTGGGCATTGGACGGAAGCAATCTCGACAGTGACAGCACAAATTGCTGCCGAGCATGGGACCTCACCGACGTCATCTGTCGCATGCTCCAGCTCGGTCTACCTGATCCACCTCCATCACAGGATATGTGGAACCTGGGCGTGTGTAGGAAGATTTATTCACGGGCGAGGTTATCGGAAAGGCATCAATCAGCAGCGCTGCGAAAAGTTCAGCCCTTCAGGTTCGCCGTCGTTACCGATGAATCGCGATGGGGTCCTGCCTGGTTATGGCAGCATCGAATCTCGTGGAAAAGCAATTCCCACTCGCCGAAAAACTTCGACTGGCTAGTGGACTACCTCGGCGATATTTGTTTCAACGACCACGAGACAGCAGGTGACATCCTTGTACTACTGAGTAGTATGACAGTGGGCTGCAGCTCCACTAAACAACATCTATACATGGAGAAGCTCATTGCCTGCATGGGGAGCAGCATGCCTCTCCGTTTACGCCATGCTGCCCTTCGCGCTGCTCACACTTCCCGAGAAGTCCTAGCCTCCATCAATGTCGTTGATGATGTGGACATGGTTTTGACCAATTTATCCCCTGCTATTCTTACCGCTGTCTGTCCGCAACCAGGCGCAACATCTACCGATGGTGGTCCTGATTGCTTCTTCCATCCCGACCGCGACTTGTGCTATCTCGAATTGATCTTTGCCCTAGCGAGGAATTCCTACTGGCGCCCCTATTTGCATTGCCAAATGGATCGGGTCATTAGGATGATCGCAGTGTGCTGCGAATCACCCGAGCCGCATGCATTTTACCTCGCTGGTATCTTCCTTCGAATGACATCTGAACAGGTGTCCACCGCATCACTCAATTCCATCACAGAGCAGCAGTGGTGGGACATGATGAGAAAGGCATGGTGGTCTGCTTTTCTCATAATGAACAACACACACTGTATCGAATTCCTCCCCGTTCTTGTAGAAGGTACAAAGAAGTACATGTGTATCGCTTCAAAAGATGATCTCGAGCAGCTCATCAGACGGATGGATCGTCTTATCGTGGTGGTGGAAATGCGAGACCTGCCAGAGCAGTTAGGGGTCGACGTTGCTGTGAAGGGGTTGAGAAGTATAGCCAACGACATGCTCGCGAAGTTCAATTCATAGATATTGGGCAGGAGACATGTTATTGGTCCTCTAATTATTACAAGTGCTTGTGTGTCAAGGAATAGGAGGAAGGGATAGTGGGCAGTAGAAGTGAGGAAGCTTGACAACGGACGAGATGAGGAACTTCAACGCTTCAATCAATTTGACTTGACGGACGCCCGTCTGGCATACGATGCAAAAGATCACGACACGAACACACATTTAATTATCGCCAGGGAATATACGTACTAACCGGCAAACTTGTGCCTGACCACCTGAACCATCCGTTTATTGGACTTCCTCGACCAGAAAGATAGAACTCGATTCGGTAGATGTGATTTCAGTTCTAATGACGCTGATGAGCCATTCTATTATCAAGCAACTCCGAGCGCTGTCGTTCTCGCTGGATGTAGAACTGTGTTGTGCAACTTGAAGAAGCCATCGAATAGTTGTGTTCTCGTCAGTGTCGTAGACGTACAACGACAAATGTGCAGTCACTTCCCACTCACTTGTACGGCCGCCTTCGCACTAAATGACGTCCAATGAGCTCCGAGATGACAACGAGGCGAAGATTTGGACAATACTTATTCATACCGTTCTTTGAAGTGGTTCTTAGAAAGTCATAGCACTAGACGAGCAGTTGCCTTCGCGAGTCAGTGTTTTCGTGCATGATGCGCTGCTCGATGCAAGACGGAGACCACGAATAGGGTCTCTCGTATGCATCGACCGTCATGAGGTCCACAGTCGTCGAAGCGTTTTTGACATGATGATATTGTGTTTGATCGAGTTTTGTGGCTCTTGCGTTTTTTGTCGTTTGTAGCTAGCCGTGACAGGCTCAAGATAATATGTCACATACCTTTCGATAAATCTCTAGTTCAGGAGATTGTTCATATCCTAGTGATCGACAAGAGCACAGACGACACAGAGCAATCTTCTTCAGCAGTGAGGGACCTCGTTTCTCAGGCCATTAACTGGGATCTGCCATCCAAGTAAAGTAACGAACGTTGCATGCACGATGAAGGGGCAAAATTGTGCATTCAGTATTTTACAGCTAAAAATCTGTTATAGAGAGATCAGCGGGGGAGAACAGTGTGCAAATGTAATCTTGCCTCGAATCGAAAGTTCAGGCTTTGATGGGCTGTGTCTGGGACTGCTGTAGTTTAGCTTGCATTACATTAATCAGGTAGTTCATATTCTCCTGCTTCTTCTGTATCGTTTCTTGTAACGTATCGAGATTGGTGCGAATATATTCCACTTTTGTTTCATAATATTTTGTGGCTTGGGCCCGAGACTGTACGGCCATCTAATCAGCGGCAGACTGTAATATAAGACCTCGTACATGCCTTCTTCACGTAATACCCTGTACCAACGTCGACGATTACATTCTCCGCGTCACTCAGGTGACCAGGAACATACAGAGAGTTGGTCAAAGGAACGAGGATAGTCGTTCCTGTACGGATAGAGTCAAGTAAGAGCCTGAAGACGAAAATGCAGAAGTACCTTTGTTTTGAGGTTTGACTTCTCCGACATTCTCAATACATGACTTAAACTTCGCTTGTGCCTGTTTCAGCTGTGCGAATGAATTCGTGAGGTGGTTCAGTTCCTACGGCGCAATCAGAGATGTAGGAAAACAACAATATCATTAAGGTACCTCTTCTAGCTGACGGCGCACATCAGATAACTGTTGGAGGTCGAGATCAGCAACATTGATTTGTTGAGGCTGCGATGAAGTGGTCGAAGCCATCGCGGATTAAGCGTGACAAGAGTGTGACCGATGGTCCCTTCAGCCCGTGACATTAATATTGTGTGAGACTTTAAACAGTTGCTGCCTGCAGCAGCCTGTGCATGCGGCTGCAACCATGTCCATCGATGCCGTCGACTCAAGAGGAAGAGCACCTCAGGATATAGGTCTGTTATTAAGTCCGAAGCTGCAAGAGCTCAACTGATATTTGGTTGTCCAGTTGCTATTTTCCACGCTTCGTTTCACCCAACGAAGGGCAATCTGGTGGACTGGTGTTTGAAGGCCAGCGATGGTCTGTTTGCAATTTTCATATCGGTTAGCGACTTAAACGTGCTTCAGACCTTGAGCTCGATGGTGTTGAATTCAGTACCCTCCCCAGTGGTCTCCACCTTGTAGACCGGGATGTGGTGTATGTGCCCTGTACCCATATCACAGCTCTACTTATCAGAGTCCAATAGATACTTCACGAAGGACACCCATTCAGGCGTATGTGTTTTCCGTCGACGGAGGACCGCTGAACAAGGCCACCGCGGATTTCGGCTGACGTCTCTTGGAGTCCTATTGGCCAAATCTACCCGGTCTCGTCCGTGGCGGCATGTCGCTGCCCTTCGAGCTTTAGCCGATTCTATCTATTTCTCGCTAGAAACCAGAGGTGTTTTAGAACCATCCGAAAGTGATTGGGAACCTGCTCGTATTTTCTTCGAAGAACGCAAGGTTCAACGAGCAGATCTTAGTGGTGCTGGCGAATGGTATGGCTGGAGCCATGAACTCGATAATGTGCGATGCAGCATGAGTCTTTCCTTGTGTTTGGCTGACACCAATATACAGCCAGATTCAGAATTGTCTCGATTTAATCCCACCATGCACCTCTCACACCTGTTGCGCATCCTAGGACCTTCGGCATTGACATTGTACAAGCATGTCCTAGGGCGTCGGAGGATACTTATATATACACTCCCGCCGGTTGAAGCCGCATGCATACTATGCCAAGTGGCTGCGGATATCTGTTACGCAGCACAACTTGACCCACTAACTAATGACATCAATGAAAATGACCCAGTCACGCAGTATTATACGAGGCTTAAAGGAAAAACACAAGAGGGCATTCATGTGCTTGGCATGGTTACTCTCAGTGACCTTGACAAGATGGACCGCGAAGGCAAAACTGGTCGAGGTTGGGTTGCTTGTGAGTGACGACAAATATAGTTCTCGGCGTGCCCCTTATTCTGATTTGAAAGGCACGACTGATGCCATTTTCCTGGACAAACCATCTTACTACGACCTTCTAATCGATCTAACGACATCTACGCCCTCCAAAACTTCACGACCAACCTTGTACCTCTCAAAGCCGCAGCTCCAGCCACCTGGTTCCAAAGGACCCACGCATCGTTTAACTGTCTTTCGCTTCACGTGGAGTGATATAAGGCTGGTACATATAATTTGCAATCATATCTCTGTATACGTGTTGAACACACTTGACAGTGGAATGAGCTTGAACGCATTCTACAGCTGGACGGCGATCAATGTGCACAGCCATGCTGCCGCCCCTCATCTGAAACCGATGCGAGAAATAAACCCTCATCTGCATGGACAGATCCTTGGAGAATATATGAAGACGTGTGTATTGTATGTGCTGGGCTCTGGATGGGGTCCTGGCGCGGCAACTCGGTCGCGTCCTATTCCACCGGCAACGGATCCCTCGCCAACTGGGGCAGCATCAGATTAGAAGGTGACGATGACCTTACCGTCGACGGTACATTTGTGCGTAACCTGGGTATGGGGATTGAAGGGTGTCCTGGCGGAAGCCCAAACTCAAAGGGAATGAGAAGGTCCAGCGGCATAACTTGGCCAGCTGGAAATACTGGTGCTGACCGTCGCCAGCCTTCGTCATCTTCCGCTGCTACGCGATCTATGCCGCAGTTATGCAGCAATGGTGATGACACAGATCCAGAACCCAACGAACGACGCGATCGTCAGATTCTAACAACACTCGCGTTACTTCAAACATTCCACGCCAACACCAGCTTCCAACTTTCTCGCCTAGTTGATCTACTTCCTTCTGTCGCCTCCGGTACACCAGAGACTTCGACGATCTACATTACTCCAAAGGATATGGTATCGTTCGAGCTTGGCCCTCTAAGCTCTCTTGATGCCCGTTATCTAGAATGGTTAGCTGACGAGTATGGCGCGGGGACGCAGGTCGTGGTGAAGAGGGGATGGAAGGATTTATTTGGAATGATATTTGGCTTTGGTTGACTAGCATCGACTCTCGCTAAGAAGACGCGGTGTTTTATATTTATCGATTTGCTTGTTGGCGCCTTGATACCCGACAGAACTGTAGTATTAGACCCTATTAGACCCTATTAGACCAGTCCCCCGCCTTGAGGCTTTGATCATTAATTATGCAGGTCTCAGATTTAGACCTGACCAAAACTCCCCACAGCTTGCTGACTAAGTATAAGTCCACTAACGCGATGTGGGCCGCACTAGACTCGGAGCTGTATCTGTCCCACGACCAACAGCCTACATTGAAAGCTATACTCTTCTTCCTTGTAATAATCTTCTAGTCACATAGTGAATGGCGGAGAGCAAGGTAAGCTCAACGGGATCGCTGAGCATCTTCTCACTGACCATCAACTTTTGTCACCGTGCCATGCTGCAGGGTCCCACAACTAACGGTTCGGTGAACAAGCTTGCCATGTCTCGAGCGCTCGGGGCTGCATTTCTAAGTCACCAAGTGGAACAGCTGGAGAAATCAGTTACACATGGGCCAGCATCTGGAAACTGGAGAGACCGTCGTCATCCACAAGCCGACTTGGGTAATACCAACCGTCGCGGTGTTATCAACCATGCACCCAAACAACGCCCATCTTCAGGCAATAGGTCCGCGAAGAAGTCTGTCGCTGAAGCTGTACCTGAAAGAGAGCACAATGAGGTCAAGATGCAAAAGCCCAGGAAATCGAGCGAGGAGGCGAGGAGTGACAAGGACGCTGATGTAGTAGTGGTTGATGCGAGCGTATTGGTACATGCCCTCCACCAGGTGAAGAAATGGTGCAGAGATGGACGTGATGAAATTGTTATTGTCCCCCTTGAAGGTCAGTTGGGAAGTTGCAAGTGTTTTGTCAACTGACGTGAGGTGGCTTAGCCTGAATACTCTTGATTTACTCAAGAAGGGAACAAGTCCTCTTGCCCAGCGCGCGCGGTCAGCTTCACGAATCTTAGAGGCTCAAGTTGGCACAAATCCTCGTATTCGTGTCCAGCGGGATGATGCTTTCGTTCCGTGGGACCGCATCGAGCTCAAGGACTTGTCACCAGATGATGATAAGGACAAGGCTACGTCACAGCCACTCCACCTCTCTGGCTCTCCAGAGTGGGTTCGGCGCATGATCTGCTGCGCACGTTGGGAAGTTGACCACGTCGCTGAAACTCGTGCTTCAACGAGCGACAAACTGAAAGTCGTTCTTGCTATCCTTTCCCCTTCTGCTACTCCAGCTCAGGTTGGTCGAACTGAGGCAATGCCCGAAGTCTCCTCTCCGGTACCCCTTCCAGCTCCGAGTCCACACACTCACAAGTATGAGCCTCGTTCAGCTGGCCTACTGATCGGACACTGGGCTACTCGGGCTGGTATCACTCTCTTAGAATGGAACCTTCCGCAGCGCCACTTGTTCCGCCTTCATCGAACCACCCTCGTAACCTTGATGATGACGATAGAGGAAAACGACAAGCTGGTCGAGGTAGACGTAATTCTCATACTGCTCCGGGAGCTCTTCCTATCGCTCGAGGCACGGACTAGTGGAGCGCCCTGCCGCCGTTATGCAAATGATGGAAGTGGTCTCTCAACCTAGCAAGGGCGTCCGCGTCCTTGCTAGAGGCGAAAAACTGGAACCAGACCCATAATCCTGATTATGTGGCTCTTTGAGTACAAGGTGTGTTCACTTTAGCTTGTGGAAGTGACTACTGACCAATACAGCCGAGATTGACCGTTCCTCGGCTCCAAGGCTGTTCAGCTCCGTCTCGATTAACGACGTCATGGAAAGTATTGGAAGCCTCAAGCCTCACAGATCACCCATACTCGCTCTGCCTCTTATTCCTCAGCACGGATTCTGCAGGAAACATCTCCAGGCATCTTTGTGTGGTCTCTTTGCTTCGAGTGTGCAGTCCTTACGGGGGTCTAACCACAGCAGTTACGGAACTAGCGTTCATGATGACTTTTGACTGGTTCCTATCATCCTACAAACACTTTGCTTCACTGTCTGCGGACTGTTCGATGTACCTATGTGCCCCTATTATGTATGTTCTATGTCCTCATGGTCCCGTTTCTTGAAATAAACTATATATTTGTATCTCATGGCGGTTGGATTCGATTTCCATTCTTTCGGACTGGTTGCAAGGGGCGGAAGATGGTCTTGCCGACCCCGCACAGCCCGTGAGGCTTCGCATCTCACGGTCTACAGCGGCCTACCGGTTTGTAGTTGTTTATTTCTGAAGCCTTTGCCAAACATAGTCAACCGTGAACATATTCGTGTTGCATTCGTGGGAACTAAGATGCGAAAGTCACACATGATTAAATTAGCGAACAAACATTATAATATAGTCGTTATACGCTTTTAACGTATGTACAACTGGAGTCACGTTACCTATGTGTAACTTAGTGGAACATTGCCACTCATCATGGCTTGTTCACATCTTGCGTTCAAACTTGAATTTTGCTCATTGAAAACTATACTTACCAGACGGTACCGTGGCAATACGGCCCCCTCACGCGTCCAGCAACCGGATCATTATTATCCCTTTTAACGTTTGATGAACTCTTTGACACATATAATTAGCTGATAACCTCCCTTAATTTGCGCAGGTCTCTCATTTCTCCACTACCTCCCACACAGTGCGCAAGGCCTTGTCGACTGGTGCAGCATTTTATGGCTGATTTGGTACCCAGCTTCACCCCCGCCGAGCTGCAAAACTTCAGGGCGTCCCAGTACGTCAGTGGTAGGCTTGCATGCTCACCTTCCTGTCGTTAACCAACTGATTGTTGCTCGAAAATTCTATAGCTGCAGGGCTTGTGGTACATATGATTTCTTGATGCTGCATGACAAGCTAAATAACTCTGCGGAACAGGTTTTGCTATGGGACCACTTCCTAACGCTTCATGACGAGATTGAGTTGATCTGGCGTGCTCGGTCGTCTTTTCCCAAGCTGTTGTTCTTATTTAACCGATATGTTGTCCCTACTTCCCTGATTATGCTCACGTACGGTGAGCTATTGTGCCTGTTTTAGCTATCTTATCTGATGTGTCTCCCGAAGCGACCAGTGGGTTTTCAGAAGACATTCTTTCAGATTCGGTATGCATCATACCGTGAATAATTACTGATATCTCATCTAACGCTAGAATTTCAGTTGTATGTGGTTGAGCAGACAAAACGTGGACTTCATACTGATTTTCTGCAAAGCTGCCAAACGTGGTTTGGTGTCGGCATAGTTGTCGGCATGGTATCTATTGGCACCAGCAACTGTGAGCTCCATATCGCTATGAGCTACCCGTCTCCATCCTAATAGAAACAGTTCTCATCCTCCTTCGTCTATGGGTCCTTTGGGATCGCAAAACCCGCCTTGTGCTAGTCACTTTGTCACTTTTTCTGGTAACGCAAATAACGGCAATCGTTTGTACGACCTACGTTGTATCGAGCATGATGCGTGAGTCGTCTTGCGATTGGGCGCAGGGACATTTACCTTTTCGATGTAGCTTTGGTGGTCTTTGAGCCGTACTTGATTCCTGCATATTGACACAGAAGGTGAACTTTGTGATCCTGTGGACTCCTGGGGTAGTGTCCATTCAACTTTGTTCCAAGGTCTAGGCGCTGATACTGCACAGATTGTGTTTGAATTTATGATATTTGTCACCACTTGGTGGAATGCCCTGGACCAACCACTCCCACAGCATGCAAAAATGGCGAAGGTCATGTATCGTGACGGAGTAGTATTTACTTCTTCGTGAGTGGTCATCATGATTGTGGTCGAAACCAGCTGACTTCCGCTAGGTTTTATTGGTAGATTTACAATTAACAGGTTTTATACACCAGACTACACTCTATCAGGATTGCGTCTTTTAAACCTGATTCTGTCCATCGTTTCACCTGTAAGTTTACTAGCTCCTTCACGTCAGTCTGCTTACATGTTTGATAACTACATCAGCTGTCATTAATGTTCCTTGGAGTTTTGTCCGTACCGTCAGCTCTTGCTCTCGTTATCTGACTGTGTGCATTAGTTTCATCTGGAGCGCCTGCAATGTGACGCTGACCCGACTTATTATAAACTCGCGCGGGCCGCTGTCGAGGCTGAAGAGAGTCTCTTCATCGATGTTTACACTTATTCTCCACGCAGCTGGCCCTCTTACCTAGGCAGGGGAGTTGTGTGTCGGAAAATTACGAGCTTCAAGGCAAGGGTCCTGATATTGAGATTTGTACCCGCCTTTCTTCCTCTGTTACATCGGTCGCAACGTAGAGACTAGGCAGTTGGGTCCTCTTAAACCAGCGGTGTAGGTTTGTAGCATACAATCTCACTATAATTCTTGCTTATTACTGTGTCACTACAAACTTGGGAAAATTTGTACATTGTTTACTCGTTTGTTACACCATCTGCATATACATATAAGCACTACTTGGTCACCGGCAGTGCACACGCTGTAATTTCATAAGCGGGCATGAGTGCTGACTTGCTGGCACTTGCATACATATAACGTTGATATAACGTTACTGCTCAAATCTTCAGTATTAAACGAGACAAGTTCCGTGTCTATATATCACGGATCAAATTTTCACGTCTCAGCCCAATAAGTTACAGCTGTAATTAGACTGACCATCCCGGGTTTGGTCATGGGCACACGGGAATCTTGCGATTGCCATTAGTTTTGCACGCAGCTGTGACTTTTTTGCTAATCACTATTTCGAAGCTCGTTTATCTGGGACCAGTGGGCCTCGAGGGTAGTTGAAAGTCAACTCCCATGTTGATACCCAAGGCTTCTGAGGGGGTTCCCTCCCCGCACTTGTCTGTGGAGACTACCATCAACATATATCGCCAGCAAGTGATACCATACGACTAAGTCCCGAGATCCTCAGTTTTCTGAAGCAGAACGGTTTGGTGAGTACTTCAAATCATTCTGCCTCGGTACCCCGAAAAATATTCCTGATGATTTCCGAACGACCCTCAATTGAATAGGACGCCCATGAACTACTGAAACTCCCTGCTGTTCGTCCGCGCGTTGTCGACGACACTCGACCTTTGAGGGATTACTTTGTTTCGTACGTCAAGATCAATTCAACAATGCACACATACAACGTTACATGTTGACCAGTTCTTCACATAACACGTATCTACTCGCATGGCAAGTCCTCGGTCGTGCATCTTCCGAGTGCTACACACATTTCTCTCCAAGAACGCACGCTGCATCGAAATTGATGTTTGGTGGTCTTCCAAGGGTCCGATCGTCACGCATGGATATACGCTCAGTCGAAGTGTCACGTTCAAGGCGGTCTGCGACGCTATTGGCGAAGCAATCTGTGATGAAGACTGGCCTGTTATTGTTAGTCTAGAGTGCCACGTGCCGGTCGCCCACCAAGGCGAACTCGTAGATATTATGAAAGGCGCGTGGGGCAATAAGTTGGTGCAGGAGCCATTGGACGGAGTGGACGGTGATACCATATCTCCAAGGGATCTGAAAGGAAAAATCTTACTTATGGTATGCAGATGGTGTCAGTATAGATTGTTTCTGACTGTCACTTTTAGGTAGAGTATTATCCGGACGCATATTGCCAGGACATCACTGCAGATTCTGATTCTGAGGCATTTGATCACGATTCGTGTGCTGGCACCGAGTGGGATGAAGTTTCCGAACTTCATTATGAGACCGACCCTGTACTTAAGATGGCCAATCATGCCCATGCAAAGATTGCAGATTCGCTAGCCGAGCTGGGTTTTTACACAGAAGTATGAAACCGGTCAAACACTGGCTTACTGAAGGCAAGTGTTCACCAGCTTTTCACTCGGCGTGTTTATAGATCCCTTTGTAG
>NW_024538947.1:0-17154 GCF_016647635.1 Suillus subaureus
GTGAAAGTTTTCAGGACGTCCCCTGATTCTTGCAAAACCTTAATCAATCAAAAAATCGAATTCGACATAGATTGCGCTGGGAGATGGTTAAGCGTCGGTGATCAGGTACTCGACTTTCACAGATATCCGCCATTCAAACTTTCTGGCTAACAATCTGGTTATAGAATGGATGTGTTTCGATGTTTGATCTTGGAGATTCGGACGAACTGGATCCTGAACAGTCATCAGTGATTTCGCCGCAGAATATCGCCGCAGAGATGACTTTCAACGCACACGGAGGCAAGTATACCGAACACCCGCGCTCATCCCTTTATAACTGATCTTTGTGACCGAAGACGTGGTTGGCTGCGTGGCATTCCAGCCCTTACATTCTAATCTTCTGTCAGCATCGGGCTCACGCCATTTTGATGAGGACATGGGGAGGGTGATTCTAATAGTTCCGACGGGGATTCAACAGACCAAGAGTCGGATTCTGAGAGCCAAAATGTGATCGCAGTGTCAAGGCCGACCACTTCCATATGTCAAAGACTCTTCTTTGAAGCTGTGGTCATTCGACCCCACGCGGATCGTACATCATGCCTGATTGATACTCGTTTCGACGCGCCTGAATGTCATTGGACCGGTTTATTGCTCACAGTCCAGGTCGTCTGCCGAACAAGCTGATACGACCAATGAAAATGACTACAATGGGGCATACTTCAAACTTCTCTGCACTACGTTCTATCCAATGCTCAACCACAACAACAATCACGTATCCAGTTTGCCTACGATATTTCTTCTTTTGTCAATAATGTTGCCTCGTTGGGAGCATGTGCTTGATACATTTGCTTATATTCCAGCTGATACGACCAATGAAAATGACTACAATGGGGCATACAACAAGCTTCTCTTCACTACGTTCTATCCCTATACGGCTTGCCCATTCTATCCTGGTACATTGCATATTGCGGTCGGGTGTAAAGGTGAGTTGACGATATGGAGCTTAGACGAACTCAACCCCTGTGTGAAGACTGACAAGAGCTCTTCGTACGTGAAGAGGAAGGGATCTGTTCGGGATGCATATGAGTTGAAGTCTAGGACGTGCCCCCGAGACAGATCACGTATCATCAACACGTCAAAGATATCTTCATACGTGAAACGAGCGTAGGAACTGCGACGGAGGTATAACACGTACGGTTTTGCCATTTGGACTTGATCCTTTCCTCCCAGAAACACTAATGCGTCTCTACAATCTTTTGCTGTGTTTGGGGGTCGTTCATGAAACGGTAGAATTCAAATCGCGTTATGATATTCCTGCATGACATAAGCGTCATCGGTCTTGTTTGAGCAAATTAGCACGTACCTATGAGACGTCCTTTGCGAACATCTCCGCAGCACAAGCGCGAGTCGATACGGGGATGGATTCGAGAGATCGCTTTGACATCCATCAAAGACCGTGTTGACACTGAGATCGTGCGATATGAAGTCTGAGGAGTTTAATAGAATGTAGACATCTGGTGGAGATGTGCATTGAGAGGCGAGGATGGTGGTAAAAATTCACATGATACATCCTGTGCTCAATCATCGATGCGGTGTGAACGAGGATTGATATCGATAAAACAGGCTAACCTTTGGTGAGTTAGCTTAGGGCCCAAGACTGCGCTGTATTCTTTGATCGCCTCATCTAGATCGGGGGAGAAGGATTGTCCGTGGCAGCGCAATCCCCGTGCTCATCCTAATCTCTTTCGTCCGACAGAGAGCTTTCTGCATGACTGACGGTAAGTGAGTACGACCGAAACAAATGGTATAATCGGATACCTCAATGATGATCGTTGATATCTCCGTAAGCAGTGGCATGCAGGCTGCTGGTTAGCAGATCATGCCATAAAACCATCATGCTATAGCTGCATTTTACTTCATGACTTCTCATAATGAAGAGACTACTACATCAACAAACAAATAACTCATTGACTCGGAGCTTGTGAATTGAGATTATGTAATGCATCCGCTCTAGCAAATTTAGTTTTCGAGTGCATTGAAGTTACTATCAACTTTGCACGGTGAATTTTGTTGGACAGATTTGCCCAGGCTTGCCTTCTTCTATGTCACATTTGCAGACTCATTCCCTCCTCCTCTCGCCCAAATGTAGCTGTTCCTACTATTCAGAACGACCAGCCTCGTGATCCTCTGGATGTGCGAAGTTGATCTACCCGTCCCAGTTTCTTTTGATGTCGACTTGACAGTTCCCTGCGACGTCAACCACACCCCCCAATCGCTCTGCCTCTGCGCATGCTGTGACTCAGGCGCCAGATATCCATCCCCACCAGAACGTAAGTGTCGACTGCCGTCATCGCATTCTCAACTTACATTTTTTCAGTCTCGACAACCCACCGCCTAATCATCTGCTATTGTATTCAACGCCCGCACACGCCACCTATGGTTCATTAGTGCAGGTCTTGTATTGCCGCCCATTATCAATGTTCCTCTCGCGCATGGTAAAGAAGTGCGTTTGCTCGATTTTTTCCTACTATGTTCCGGGTTTAATGCATCCATTTATAGCGCAACACTGCAGCGGGTACTCACCTCACTAATGAGGGCTAGTTAGGCGGTGAGGACTATCTTTCTTCCCGTCCTCCGCTGAACTGATTCAACTGCTACACACAGGGCAGCTTACCCCCGGGGAGCATGGAGGCAGCCAGTTATGTGGCTGCTTCTGAATTGCGCAGGTATATCTCTCGATGCCCCGATGTTCATTTTAATGCTTGTCGCATGCGCCACAACGTTAACAACTATCTCTTAATGCGTGGCCACTACACCCCTCGGTTTAGTTCCCGTCGCCGTCCCTGTATCAATCACATGAATGACATGCGATCACAAAGCTCATACTTCTGTCGGATGTAAGCACGACCCTTGATTTACCACTGTGGATCTCGGCACACAGGGTCCTCAGTGAGTGAAGTACACTTGGAGGCATATGTAGGCCAAGGTCAGTCCCTAGTGTTTTCGCAACTTACAAGCTTTGGCATAGGATAACACTGACACCCTCTGGTATGTGATATCCAATTCTTCGATTTTGATTCTATGCGCTAACACATGCGATTTTAGATTGTTATGGTGATTGCACTTTCTCTGCATCTTGCTACGCGCTTTCCCCTGCTCAGTCCTTCCAGAGAAACCGGACAATTTTGCATTTTGCATAATCAAATTTTGTTCGTGGCTCTTCGATGACACCTCAAACTTGCCTGAATTCAGTTTTGGTATTCCTACATCTCCCGATGCTCATCGCCAATAACGTTTTTCCTGCCTTGCTAGTACGTGTGGATGATATACATGAGCCTGAGCGGCGAACTCTACGCCAGAGCGCGTGTGAGGCTGCTTAGTACTTACAAAGGAGAGACTCTGTACAGGTATGCGACACTGAATTCGACATCGTGTACGTCTTTTGCTGTGCCATGTCGTCTGTCTTGTTGAATGAAACTCAGATATGTCGGAGCAACTATTTAGGAGCGCAGACTTTTCCTCGGATGAATGACACCTGATTCCTACGTATCCTGACACAGACAATGTCAATTCAATTGGCACGTTTTCGACAACTCGCGCTCGCACTGCAGTGATTGCAGGGTCAGCCATCAATGGAGTTCTCAGAACAGACATCCGAAGGGTAACATTTGATGCTGCCATGTAACCACATCTACCGATAACGCCATCCCACTTCCGTCATAGCTCAAGCTTGTCATCCCTTGTAAACATCGGCGAGTTCGACCATGACGAATACCAAAGGACTTGACCTCTGCGAATTGACGCCTGCTTATTCGACGTATTCGGTGCCGTCCTGAGCTGACACAGTACAGTCACTCGCGGGGTGTCCATCTTCAGCAAGGGCTTCTCGCAGGTAGCATATCCCTTACGTTCGACTATAATTCTTTTAGTCCAATTAGATTCACATCAGGCTCGCGGGATTTCGCAGAAGAATGAAAAGCCCGGATATTTTGTTCACATGCAAGTCCATCACTCGTTGATCTCGAGTTCTGGATATTGACATGCTCATTCATACAGCAAAATAGTAGCGTAGAAGGTATTCTCAACATGGACCTTATGCATTGGGAGGTGGGTAACTCGTCATCACAATCATCCATGTCTTATGACAGATACAATATTGCAGATACTAGATATTATGCTTATTATGCCGCGCTGGTCTCGTCTTTCGGAGATATGGGAGAATCAGATCGTGAAGAGTTCACCATAGTCCGGCACAACTTGAATGGTGGGAATCACCTGTAAAGCAACAAACGCATTCGACCAACAGCCTTTTTATAACACGAATATGGCCGGGACGATCAGCACAAGAGGCTGACATCGGGAGAATAACGAGCGAATGAATCGTGGAGGGATATTGTAGAAGAATGTGGATACACGAGCTGCTAGAGGCGGCAGATGATCGGATGGGCTGTGACCATGGTTCAGTTTATAGCTCCGCAGGAGACTGTACATTGGATATACAGTGAACTCATGCATATACAAACGATCGGCGATATCAATGAGAGTATAACGATGCGTGCTGTTCCTTCGGAAGATGCAGCGGTGACCATATTATCTCGGAAGGAGCGGTCAGAAAGCAAGGCGTTGTTTTCTTAAGCGTAATAGTTACTACGTCGCCAGCCGTATCACTGTTCGACACTTGACACATTGAAAATCGGACGGTATTACAAGAAACAAATATTGCATTAACATTTCCTGGTGAACAAGAGGTTCACGTCGCCCTCGCCAAACACATCCTCACTAGTGTTTCAACCTACTGTTTCAACCTGTCACGGAATATACCCGTCACTTGAGCACTGGAGAGCAAGAGAAAATCACATACTTGATTGAGGCTAACGGGCTGTATCTTTGAACTCATTGCCAGTGTCCCACCCTGGCAGCACTCGCGTTTGAGACGGAAACCAGTAACCTGCACCAGCTGTCATATCTAGCAGGGCCAACGGAAATCGGAAGACTGACCTCTTTGATCTGAGATGTCGTATTGTCGTCCATCTGTTCTGCGTTGAGACAGATTTGAACATTCTTGTCACCGTGCTCATTCGCGACGTATATGTCCTCAACAGTGAAGGTGTTAACCTGACCAGAGGATGACAAACGGCCATATAAATTCTTGCTGGCATCTTCGGCTGTTGCGTCGACGTCAGCAGTTTCTAAAATGCTGCCGGTGAAAAGACCAATCAATGAATTGACATCAGAAAGAAGGAAGAACCTACGTCGTAGTAGTGGTTACGCTAGCCCAACTTTTCAAGGTCGAGACAGAAGGAACAAAAAAGTATTCTCCTCCCCTCGCACTAACGAAGTAAGGGTTTGGTTCACCGGGTGGTGGAATCACACCCTTAGGGGTAACCTTAGCGAATCCGCACACCTCGAACGCCGCACCATCCGCATCGGCGAGTTGTAGGTCGACTTTATCCCCGGAATTTACTAAGGGAGATGTGCTTTCGAGTTGAGCAGGTCTGTACACAGGCGGGCTACCGATGACAGAGTCCTGGCCTAACCTCTATTGGTTAAAGTGGCATAAAGGCGAAGGACTTCTTTAAATTAGTTACCCTTCTTCTGCGGTACCAGGGACGTCATGGGCCAGTAATCATTTCTCGCGTATCCAATCATATGACGAACGAATCCTGAGTCCAAGTCGGACATATAGCAATTGAACAGAAGCCCGCGAGGTAACTCATCGCTTCCGTTTGCTACATCGCGTCGTTCTTGATCAGTAACCTGGGGGAAGGAGACAGCACACATCAGGAGGAGCAATAATGGCACAATGTCTGAATTTTCTCACCTCGTCGCCATACGGAAGCCCTGCATGTACGATCGAACCCGATCCGAGGAATTTAGCATCGATATAAGGATTCAAATTACGTGGCGCGATCTTGCGCGTGTGTGCAGTGAATGGGCAGTGATAATCACTAGGTTCATATTGTGATATATTCGGGTTATCGCGAACGACGTAGTCAAAGTCATTGATGAGGTCCGGGTCAAGCGCCATTTTTTGGTTGTCGCGGAAGGGGCATTTAGCAAGGGGTGCGCCCTGTCACAAACGTGTGTTCAATGAGCCCAATGCACGAGTGTAAAGAGCGTTGCTGTATCGCACCGATTTCCACCTCCCAATAAACCGTGCCCCAAAGAGATCTTCAGCTTCTTGTTTGTTGAGTGGAGGAGATATATCGCCTCCGGGAATGAACTCGCGCCAACGGGGTCCATTCCTTTGCACGTAATCCTCGAAAGAGATAACAGATTGCTCAAGCTTCCTGAATACCAAAATCGTCCCATCCTTGGTCCAGGCCGGACGTTTCACTTTGGTAGTCGGATTGTCCCGTACAGGATCGCCTGGATAACCCATTATAATCACTCCAGGATCAACTTGAACCTGGCCAGCGCGAGGAATAACGAGGCCCCTGATGGAATGTTGAAGTCCTATTGTACAAACGCGACGTCTGGAAAATACTCACCGTAGACAAGGTTGGGAGATCCCATCTCGAAAGCCGAAATGCTCATGCCCTTTGTAGGGGGGTGGTCGAGCCCTTCCTTCCACTGGCTTGCCGCCGGCAACCGTTATCGATGAGCCAAATAGGTCTATGACATCGTTTGAAGCTTTGGTGCAAGTCTCGGCGCCTTCACCAAACGTGCATCAAGAAGGTCAATTCCTTCAAAATAACAAGTACTCACTACTTCCGGCGACAGTGATGACGCCATGCAGAGCTCCGGTATCATTACGCACTGATCCGTTCACCGGGTCAGGTGTTGCTTTGACAAACATAGGGTCCCATTGTTTTGTATCGCCAATGAGTTCCTTGTCGTCATTCATGCAGCGCTTATCGAAGCGAACATCTCCGGTGCCCTCGTTCACGCCGAGGAAATACAGGCCGGCACGGCTGAATGAAATCTGGTATTGCGCGATATCGACTGTCGGGACACTGCTTGCATCACGAGCGTTTGCCTTTGCCACAGTGATCGAGATAAGATTATTTTTCACGTCTTCCGCAGTCGTTGGCTTAAAGGACCGCAGAGCAGTTCTGAACGATGTTACGTTGTTGATCCTGAAAAATACGAAGTTTTCGGCATTCTGTTAAAATAAATCGTCAGCGGACATGTTTGAGGATGCTTGAAAGAAGAGCTAATTGAACGGGTCATTTACTTTAGGAAAGAGATAAATCGCGTCGCCTTGAACGTTATTCAGGTCAGGAAGGTCGCCAGTCGCTGCAGCTTGGCATATCGTAGAAATAGGGCGCGAAACCAAAGGTAAGACTGAGCGACGTCCTAGATGTTTGAAAAGATCGAGAGAATACTGAAGATCATCCATTTGGTCCAGTAATTAGTACTTGGATGTGAAGATAACGAGGATGAAAATCCCTAGGGAAGATTAAATAGGTGAGAGAGTACATATGTATCTTATCGATCAAACCAGAAACCGGAGGGCATCGGGCTTCTCGAAAGTTTGGAAAACCGAAGGGTATTCATCGCGATAATACGGCGTTGCATTATGTGAAGACCATCCCGGGTGAGTGTCCGCATTATCCTAGAAATCTCCCAGATTCAACGATGAACAATCTAAGGGGCGTGCATGATGCATGATGGCTGTCCTAAGTAGGAATAAAAGACACATCCAAAGAGCATACCTGCCACTGAGCGTTGAAACGTTGAAGCGCCGATGAACCAAGTGGCAGGCGCCATATAATAATAGAAGTAGAGAAGAGTATAACGTGACTGCGGAAAAAGATCGATCAGAAACATGGAATCAGACGTCTGCAACCTACATAGCTGGCCACTATCGATCACTTTTCTGCTGCGTCATTCAAGCTAAACCATGACCACGACCGTAGATAAGAGATCCATCCGAACAGATCCGCATGCACCATTGTCAATGGGGATGAGACTAGGGTACGGAGTCATGAAGAAGCTCGGTAGCTAGTTGCAGTAGAACATGACTTACTTGGGAATACCATGCGTTTGGCACAAAGATCATTTATTTACTTTCGGAATTGCTCACGAATCGGATAGGATCCCAAGAATTAGGGTATGGCCTACCTTGTTTCCGAGGGTGCAAAATTGACACTCATTCACGGTACTGGTCAGATGGAGGTGTGGACTTAGCGCTGCGACATTAAAATTAATATTATGTAAGAGCTCTACAGTTGAATTCATTGGGTTTTATTTTAATGATAAGGTATATTACTAGATGAGTTATGTCATATCGCGATGGTATTTCAAATACACGAGTTCAACATATCATGTGATGTCTGGATTCGGTAATTTTGGTGACGTGCAACACACTCAGAAATGTATAATAGCGATAGCTGGGAAAGGCGCAGAGTATGAATGTTTGAATACTGGTTATGGTGACTGATCAGCCTGAGATCGGTCGACGGGATCCCCCCTCATTCACGGTAGGCATAAATATTCCGCTTCCAGGGCCACAGTCTGTTCACCAGCACCCTGCTCACTTGCGTCGTCCAACAGGACATTTACGTGCTCCCTCGATGCCTAGTTCATCAGTGCTCAATGCATTGCAGAGCCGTATTCGAAGTTCTCCAAGTCCAACTCAACGTTCAGCACTCTTGTTTCTCCCTCTGCTCCACCTAGTATTCCTTCAGTTATCAGACCGCATCTTTCAACAAGTTCTTTCGTTTCTTCTGCTCTACGGACTCCTTCTCGTGGCTCAGTTGCGTCTCATATTTTCATTTCGCCTCCGGCCCCAACTAGGAACAGTTGTAATTACGGAATAGCTCAAACTATGACTTTGACGACCTTAGCGCAGAGTGGAAGGAGGATGAGGTTAGGTTGCTTGGAGGGTGAGTTGAATTTCGATTTTCGTCAAGTGACTGACTCAAAATTCGCCCGAGACCTTGGATATGCTATTTTCTCATCTTATTACGCCTCTCAACGGCTCAATTCCGCCCCCGAACCTTCTTGACAAGATTACACTGCTACCAACGGCCCAAATGACTAGCCCAATCCTGTCACCGCGACGTGCGCTAAATTACTCGACCTGGTCCGTGCAAGAGCAATGGAGGAGCGGTGGAAGTCTATTATTGACGAGGACATCATCTTTCCCAACGGCAATGCACACCATCCGGCAGATTTGAGCAAATGTGCTGAACGAAATGATACTTCCAGATGTACTTCAACCTACCATGATGAGAGCATTGCTCGGTTGGTCCCTTCCTACGCTCTGTCCCCTTATCTCATTATACTCAGCCTTTTGTAACGACACGAGCACACTTTCCACCACCTGTACCTGCGTCCTGCTCATTTGCATCGTCCAACGGAATATTCCCTTGCTCCCTCGGCACCCAACTCATCAACACTTAATGCCTCTCAGAGCAATCCACTACGTCCTCGAATTCGAATTCTACCTTTGGCATTCCTGTTCCTGCATAGATCGTCCACGTTGACCCTCACAAGCTTCTGTGACATGCGCGTGGACCCGGAAGGTGACGGCGAGAATCTGTTCAAGGTTACCGAATTTCGCCGTAGCGGAGGGTATCCTGACGCACCTACCGTTGGTATAAAGGTCAAGAAAGTCCCTATACGGCCTGCTAATACAAGGACACCGTCAACGAAGAGTGTCAACGTCCTATGAAAAAAAATCCCCGCTTTATTCCTAATCTCCTGCCAAAGACACCCTCATATAAACCTCGAGTGTTACCCACCACCACAATCATGCAGCTATGTATATCAGGCAGCCTAGGGACACATGCTTTCCCTATCCATCCCCTCTGACGAAGAGGAGAAAGCACGTTCTCAACGTGCGAAGAAGCCCCGTACGAGGAAACCTTCGTGGTCGTTAGTCGCGTCCTCAGGTGTGCATACACGACGGACCCTGCCAGTTTTGGCATCGACGCAAATTACTACTACATCACCTGTGCACAAGGATCTGACTAGGAAACGCGAGTCGGGCAGGGCGCTTTTTCACTGCCCAAGGCTTCCTCTAGCTTGTTGGATAACGATAATGAATTTTCGATGGTGAGCGTAGAGACTGCTGCAGCAACCGTCTCGCTCTCGACACCTGCCTTGCCTGTGTCCGTGCCGAAGGCGAAACCCAAGGCAAAGAAGAAGGATCCAGGAACTGAAGACGAAGCCAAAGTTCATCCACCGCAACCTCGTGCGAAACCCTTCGATGTTCGGTCCTGAACTCCGGTGTCCAGTGTGAGCAGACGTTTCTTATCCTATTCTTGATGCTTTATTTTTGATTGCTCCATCCCCTCTGACTTCATTTTTGTATATCACGTTGGATTTACTTCTATGTTTTCACGATCGCTCTATCTCCTTCATCTGACGAGTTCTTTTGATTTCTTTCTTTCCTCAATTTTCTGTATGTCATTTTTCTTACTTTGCGTCTTTTTTGTTCACCGTCCACAAGTTGCTTATTTTTCTTAATCTTCTCTTGCTGTCGCCTTTTTGACACTGTCCTGGCTTCGATATTTTGTTTGCGAGCTTTCCTTTCTGTTCGTCCTATTCGCCTCCACTCCACACTTTGACCTCCCTCCTATTTCTTCTGCCCGTCTCGTTCATCCCTTCGCTCCTGACCGGTCTTTTTCGTTTTCCGATCGTCAAAGGTATGTCTCACATGTCCCTCACTTTATATATTCTGGCAATCCATATTTTATTCTTTATTTCTTAGGACGCCCACACATTCGCTCATTCGTTCGCTATTATGCGTCATAATGCACGCTTACACACTCATTCGTTCTCCTCAGCTCTCATTCTCACTTGTGTCACGAAACGCGCAGTTCACACCCTATTTTCCGGTTTCTTTATCTCATCAATATCGGTCTCTGCATCTCCCTGGGACGCAGTTTTTTCATGGATGGAGGAAATTCACAACGAACAGGAGATTTCCCTAATTCTCCCTCTTCCAACCGGTTATTTGCTCCTCGAGCTCGACCTTGATCTGTCTATTCGCCAGTGCATCCATTGCTTATGAACCACCAAACTGGAGTCATCACACATTTATTAACTTCGCATTCAAGCATGTATCATCACTGCCCATTCGTCATCGCTTTCATTCCTATTACCTCCGTTCCTGTCCACATCACTTGATCTTTCTTTCTTTGCACAACAACCCTTTCCTCTTTTGTACAACCGCGCCTTTTGCCCCTTCTCTGTACAACCTCCTACTGTCTTTGCACGACTTCCCTCGTCGCTATACGTCGATCGTGTTTTATTACAGGGAATTTGATAGTATTGGTGCGTGTATGTACTTTTGAGCGCATTAGTACTAATCAACGCGCACATGACTCAGAAGTAAGGTCGTGGCAGACACTGTCAATTGTGACACAGGTATAAACCAGTGACATGTGTCCCACGATGTCTGTGTCGGATCAATGAGCCACACGGCGTTATTAACGGGCCGAGGTCACTTGACTGTAGCAAGAATACCGAATACCAAAAGAATACTTTGAAGACCGCACTGCAACGCCACGGCACGTTGCCGAAATGACAAACAGTTCTCCGATCTTTTGCATGCGGCGTTCAAACATTCCGTCCAAGTCACTGCTTTGCGATTTCACCAACAACCGTTACTTTGATCCCATTGGTTTCCCTGGATGCATATTCCTTTTCTACTTTAGGATTTATGCTGAAACACTTCGTCGGCGATGTAAGCACTGGCTTGTGGTATATCAAGCACGAACGCGATCATTGTACGTCCACTGAGTTCCCCTGCTTGCTCACCTCCATCCTCTAATAGTATGACCCTAGTCTCGAATGATCCCAGTTGGTGGCCACTCATCAATGCGAGTCTCGTTGGCAGCTATTTTGTAGGTTCGTGGAGAGTCAGCCGTATGATGCCAGTGACTGACCTTCGCTGCCATTTCGCAGTTGTTAGCTATGCTGTGATAATGTACGATTGGGGTGAGGAAAATTGAGTATGGAAAAACTGTTGATATCTTTACAGTTTTTCCAGCACTTACGTTTGGACAAGAGGTAGGTCGATCCATTACCAGGGCAGCTAACTCGCTTAGAATTGTGTTGCAGGTTGAACTGATATGGGTGAGTAGACTCCCATATCAAAGGAACGACGTGAAAATACAACTTGTTTGTGGCAGAGGCAACGCTGGTCCCTGATGACTTTTCTCTATCTCAGTGTATGTGCCTTGTGTTTTAATATTTACGCTTAGCAAGTCCAACCCCTGTTGACTTCAAAATATCCTAGGTGCGCTATGCTGGAATAGGATATGCTGTGTACGTTTGGAAGTTTAAGCCATTGATGTTGCTCATTCTCTCACGATCAGGATGGTCATGTTGGGTATGTCCCCCCGCACAGGCCCTGTTTCTTTCTTATGACAGGCGACATACAGTCGGTGTTCCAACAATTTCGGAGACAGATGCAGTGAGCATTCCACACCGATGCCTTCTATTCCCGTCCAAACAACTGAACTACCATGCAGAGGTGAACGAGATTCTCAAGCAATCTGTTGGTTCAATATAACAACTCCCACAGCTGTGAGTTTGTCTCGAGTCTGTGGTCCTCCAAGGCTGATAATTAATGTTGCTGGATTTGTCAGGCCTTATCATAAACATCACACTTGATTGGATAAGTGAAGTTGTAGATGTAATACTGGGCGGTGAGCTATACACATCCATGATATTGACTTGACTGAAACATCATGCAAGTCATCATGATTGTTCGGTTACACGCCATGTATCAACGATCTAGAAAGGTGCTGATATTTCTCGTTGTCATCTTTCTGGCCATCAGAATCAGCAACGCAGGGATACTCATAATCACGGTGATGCACTATTCAGGGGGTAAGATTTAATTATGGATGAGATAATTAAGTGCATCAGGCTCATTGACACAGAGGAACTCATTCTCTCCGGCACTTACCAGTGCATTATTGACTATACAGGAAAAATCCTATTTCTGGGTTCCATGACTTGGATACTTGGCACTGTATGGGAGGTCCTTGCACTGTGTCTCGCAGTTTGGATTGCCGTAAAGCACTTCCGTGAACTGCGAAAAGGCTCAACAAGAGGTATTATCGAGGACTGTTTTACGGTATTAATGCAAACCCACGTTAGTTACTTTGCAAGGTGAGCCCATAATTTAAATTCGGCTCTCCTTTTCTACTCACGTTCTGCACGTGTTAGCTTTGTTGCCATTGCTTGCTTCCATATCGGTTTATTTTCTCCAACACTCTCAGCGGTATGCTGATCTGTCATTGACCTCTGCATACAGCCATAATTCGTCATTTCTCTAGGACCCATACTCCCTGGAATCTCAGACTTATCTTGGTCTTGCTCAGATATTGGTGTTCGTGCAAATATTTGTGCTAGGACCACGCCTCATCCTTAGTGTTCGAGAGTATCACGCTAAGCTTGTAGCCGACTCCGATACAGCAACCGCTATGACTTCAATTGCTTTCCAGGAGCGCGTCCATGTGACGACCAGCAGTAGTGTGTAACACGGGAGATCTTCGATATAATGTACACTCGCCGGGTAGTCCGCAGAGTGCAGGAGAATTCGTTTGTATTTATTTCAAGTTTCGTCGTAGTACTTGTTTACTGTGTGTTCGAATAGCGCGGGTCTGGGCAATGTTATCGTCGTGGTATGTAAGTTATTTGATGTCGCAAAATATCTCTACTGGTGCTAGCCACCATACTTGCACCATATGGCAGGCTGAAACGTCTAATGACTTTACATGAAGACAGTCGTTCCCTTTCAGGTTGTGATGACGATTCTCGACATATAGATTTATTAGTGTAAGCAAGTTACACGCTACGCGACGTTATATATCCTGACTGGTGGGGGGTGTGACGAAACGAGAGTGGTTGTCGCAATGTTAGCGATGGGAATGGCCCGTAACACCCAACGGACCTTCGAGTAAGTTATGTCGGTCTGTATATGATCTCACTGAATCTATGAGGGCAAAGCAAAATGCAAGTCCAAGATATGAACGCTGTTCAGCGGGACCGAGCTCGACGGGTCAACCTTGGCTTCGTATCTCAGATCATTCACTTCAAGTATGGTCCCCCGTACTCAGAACATTCAAGAGGAAACTTGAATGCGAGACGTCGACTGCCTTCCTTCTTGAATGGTTTGATAGTCTCGAACCAGGTTGCCGCGGGCTGGTCACAAGTCTACAATCTCATGCATAGAAACTCGAGCAGGTTCATCCAGACGATGAATCAATTAATAGCAACCATCTTTGAAGGAGGTGACCCTTCTGTGTTTAACTGACTGAGTGTCGTGCAGTCAACATTCTCCATAAATTAATCTATTGCGACAGCAAGATCGACAGCGAGATTCAGAAACAATATATACAATGAAAACTTACACTAGACACTACTGTTTCTTCTTCTTCTTGCTATTACTTTTGCCGGATTTCAAGTCACCGGTAGTACTCTGAGGAGGCGGCGTGCTCTCGATCGGCGTATTCGCAAGTGCAAGCGCCCGAGGATGGTACCGCAGCAGAAATTTCTGGTACAAATCAATGACAATGTCTGCTCCATGGGGCAATTGCGAGTCAGCAATCCTCCTGAGCAGCGAAGGGATATTCTGGATGACAGGAACGGAAGCGATATGCTGGAGTAGGACTTCTACATTCATTTGCAAGATGGCGGCATACCTGACACTGTAAAGCTGATTAACACTGCTATGGCCTGATCAAAAAATGACCAACTTGGATGTAAATGGAGAAGAAAGTTCTTGCAGAATATTCCCCGCATCCAAACTACGATGTATTGCACGCAAAGCTTGGTCACGAAGACTGTCGAGTCGAACCTGACAATTGTGTATTAGTATATGTGGAGAACACCAGGTAAATTTACTTGAACCTGGAGGCTAAACGATACATCGACTTTGGTGAGCAAGGCCACGAAGTGCTAGGGTTTTGGGGTCTCCACATCAGTCCTGGACGGTCCCTGAGACTTGAGTGGAGAGAAAGACGATCTTGTCCGTATACAGATACAGCAAGAGCGTTTTGAATCTGCATATACGAAATCAAAGGCCCGCCACGATTGTGATGACATGCAACTTACGTCCTAAAGGCCGTGTCTCGCACGAGTATGTTCCGGCAGTTGACGACTTAGTGGTTTATGTTGAATTGGGGCGATGGGCGGTGCCTGCCTGTAGCGGGCTGGTTAGGGCGTCGATTTCGGACCTAGCGTCCGCCACAACCAGTAAATCTTCGTCATTTGTCGTCATCATCATCGTCATCATCTGATTTGTTGGTGTTTCCTTGCGAGAAATATCGAGAATTACGTTGCTGATATTGTTTTGAATCACTCACCCTTGATATCACTGGGAGGGGTCTGACTAGCTTTGACCTCTTCTTCATCTTCAAGATCGCTGTCAGATGCGTATCCGTAGTCATCAAGCGCCATGCCATCATCGAATGCTGAGCCACCATCGAAGTCGACAAATGTGGCGTCAGGTGACCTCGCTCTGGACAGTACTGTCGACTCTAATGAGCTCGCTCACGACACTCACATTCACAGGAAAAAGCTTACGTTGGGCAAAAAATTCGGACGCGCTGTCAGAACAACGTCGTTGGCGGACAAGGCTTGGAGTCGGATGACTTGCGTGGATGTGCTGAGCGGCCTGAGAATAAGTGAAACTTCGTATCCACTAGCTCTTGACCAAGGATTGATTTCATCAAGAGTGCTTCGATAAGCGCTTGATGGTTCGACATCGTGGAGTGCTGGAGAGTTGTGGGCTCGAGTCTACACGTGCAGAAGTTTTTATACTTATTACTCATTCTGGGCGCTAATCAAAGTGTGCTGCGCGAGTCTGCGACACCTTCGAAGCCATGTCAGCACAATTATGACACCAATAAGGTCGAAGGTCTGTCCATCGGGGCAGTAGGTTCAAACAGCCGAGGACATAGGACCGGGATTGTCCTTCCGACAAAACATGCAGTGGCGCTTGAAGTTTGAAGTTTCGCTTGACGAGCACGTCTATGACATTGTCAAGATATCAATTCACAAAATTACACGTAGGAATACCACATACAGATGCCTTTCCCGAACCGCAAGTAGATCCTCATGCGAATCTAGTCTAAGGCGTGTCTTGAGTTGGATAACGCTTCCCTCGATATCTTCACGCGTGCGCGTGAAGGTCCAGACTCGGACTGAAAATTGAAATGGCACTTCATTCCTATTAGTAGAGACTAACTTCCTATAATCCGAGTGCGAAGTCCAATGTTTGGCGTGCTGGCAGGTCGAAGCAATGGAGTCTAAGTGATAGATGAAGTCATATACATAGTAAGGGGACCAGATCGGCAGCTCCTTTTAATGTTCAATGTCGCGTAGTGAGCGCTCCGTGCGCAGTGTTGCAGATGGTAGGGCGCCGAGCAAGTGCCAGGTACTAATCAGATCTAACCAAATACGTGCCAACCGTCACGAGTTCGAGCGCTCAAGTCTCTAAGTAATTACGTACCAAGTTGAACCAACCAATAGTATGGAACTCATTCCTGAAGTTAACCGCCAAGGCCTGAGTCATGTCCTGAGTCGAATTCGGCGTTTGCAGTTTCAAAGTCTGGATCAATCCGCTTCTGGAACATAGCTGGGAAAGTGTCCCAAAACGTCTCGGGTCGAGACTCTCAGACCATCGTGCGATCATCATGATGGTTCTGGATCCACAAAAACCTAGTGAGCGTATAACATAGTTACCACACAAAGTCCTTTGGGCCGCACTCAAGCCCTCTATTTTCACCTCGTACTAACGGAGCAATAGTCCAAGGAAATTCTCTCCTCATGAATGTTTTTAATCCTCGCATTCTTGATGCCAGCATCCGCGATGTGACTGGATGTCTATCCGACACTCAAAAGGCTGATGTTCTGCTCCACGCTTTTGCAGCATCTGCCGTCCGAAGGGTACGTGTTCTGCCATTACTCTACTTATATAAAATCTAAATTGATGTGCATCACAAAGGTCCGAATTGTCATGGAAAATGCTATTCAGTCGTTTCTTTCTCAAGTCTCGGGCGTTCCACCACCAGATGTTGCAAGAGCTCTCCTGTTACGTGCCAAAACCCGTTTAGCAGCTGGGTACCGAACTTCTGCACAACAAGGTCAAATTCGTGCATGCCCTTAGACCTCCGTGCAAACTGACATCACTATCTTTCAGATTTGCTGTCCGTTCTATCTTCAGATCCCGCAAATCAGGACGTTAAAGCCATAATACAATCT
>NW_024538948.1:0-17098 GCF_016647635.1 Suillus subaureus
GGAAGAAACACACAAAGTAACCTGTGAGCAATGTCAGCGGAAGGAATATGATAGTTGCAGGGTGAGGCGGCGCCTGATAATCAATATCAGCTCGAAGCATGCCGATGAAATATGCACGCACATGACTAAGTTCATCTCGTATGATTTCATCTGTCACTCCATCAATCAACACGAAAAAAATCGAGACAAAGCAATTACGTACATTGAACGCGTAGTTGATCAGGTTTTCTGCGATCCCTGCGAACATATCCATGCTTGTAAGGATATGTTCCATATGATGTACGTCTGCCTGCCACCGCATCTCAGCTCAGCCAAAGGAGTAAAAACAAGTCACGACACACCAAGTATATTTTACTCTTATGGGACATGAACCCCTTCACTTTCTCCTCCTTTGCTCTTGGACCTCCTTCTCAGCAGACGAGAGCAGTGCAGCACACCGGTCCTCGTCGTACCGCCGTAGCCCATAAATGACCGTCTTGAGAGGCCCAAGGGTCCGCTTATGCAACATCAATCACCGGAAAGAATATGCACTGGTTTCAGGGCTGTCAACACAAACAGAAACAGACAAGGGGAATGACACGCACGCCTTGAAACCACTTTCATATCTGGCTTCATCAACACATCGTATTCCAGCTGCAATATCTTCTCATGAAATGCATCCACTACCTCGAGTGCAGAATCCACAATGAGGTCGAGCAGACTTTGAACGAGCAGACTGGGGTCCGCGGATGCACGCAGCCCCGTGTCGGGCTGTCGGAGACGCGTCATAATGGGACATGCGAAATCGATGAAATTGGACGGCATAACAGAGATTACTGTGCCTGTGTTAGGTAGAGTCAGCTATGATCACTCGAAATTGGGATGCAGCTCAAACTCGAAGCATATATGTCAAATCAAGAGCAAAAATGCGCACAAATCGCGGTATATGCATCGAAATAAAAGCATATAGTGACTTGATGGTGAATGTCGGCTCAAAATCGGGATATATGGACCATCATATGCGCGACCCACCCGATGTGTATACATTCCGATGGGCATGAATTAATGCAAGTCAAGTCAAGTAGGCCAAGAAGGAAGGACGGGGTATGACAGTAAACAAATACAAAATAACACAATCATGAAACAACTGGAAAATGAGTCCAGGACTCACCATCTCTCAATAAGAAAATTGATATTGGGTGAATGGAGACGTTTACGCGGCCTGCCTTCTTTAGATCTGTGAGAGTTATCTGAGCTTTTTCCCTGCGTTTTTGGGACTGCGCAGCGAGGACGTTGCGATGAGTATTGGTTTGGAACTGCGTCGATCAAGAGGAGAGTAGAAAAGAGTAAAAAAAATTACCGTCGACAAAGGTGGACATCGAAATGTGGTGAGTCACGTCGAAGCAGGTTGGAGATAAAAATGAAAATACAATGAGGGAAAACACAATGCGAGAGACACAACGCACCGCACTCTCTTTCCGTGTAGCAGACATAAGTGGGGTTAAACCTTCTTCCTTGACCCTTGCCGCACTTTCCATGTCAGCTTTCGCTGACCTTCTGTTCCTGACAGTGCTTCCAAGTCGCCAGGTTGCAGGCGCACTGCTGCCATATATCGTGCGATCTTCATCACCAGCCTCTGCATGGACGTTGTTATCCTTGAAATATTCCTTGTGGTAGTCCCCTGGCGTCATTGGACTTGGTGAGGAGCTCCGTGGTAGGTCTTCGTCTTCTGATGTGTAGGAGTTTGGAGATGAGGAGGAGGAAGCGAGTGTGTGAGATAAGACATGGATAAAGAGGTGTTGACTGTAGTAGTCCGTTTTGGAGCGCGTGTGTCCGCATTTGTGCAAGACGTCTTCGAGGGCAAGGGGGTGAAGGTCTACGCACGATGATTATTAACACCTGACATTAAGTATCACGGGCTCTTTACATACCATATTTGAGGGCAAGCGCACTCATCACATCCCAGCTGATGCCGCACACATTTATCCATCTCACCTTCACCCATGGCTCCCTCTCCGAACTTCTCTCATCGTTGAACATTTGGACAAAACGCTCATTATCCATCTTTCCAAAGCTGCTCCTCACGGTACTATAGTCAGTGATCTGGATCTCGCAACGCTCGCGAATGTGCGCGTAATGGAGATACGCGGACTGCCTGCGCGGGTCAACGCCAGGTTCTGCACCGGCGAGACTGAAGCCTGAAAGGACGGTTGTTGTCCGGTGCATGGAAATCACTTTGCGAACACATGCACGGAAGCGATCTTTGGGAGTTTGAAAATGGAGGGCAGGAGCACGTTTTGGCCGCAGTGAGGCCGGGATTATTGATGATGGTGCACGTCGCCAAGACTGACTTATAGGTGCAGGCTTTTGGGAGGATCCATTGGAGGATAGAGACGGTTCAACGTCACTGGCAGCAGGAGATGCGGAACGCGGTGCTGGACTCAGCGATGTCATGGATTCGTCCTCAAGATCAGGCGTCAAGGAACGCTTGTCAGAGTCCGTGAAACTGTTTTCGCGAGGCATGGCAAGTTGTAATCTAGTGTATGGCACACTGGAGAGTAACTCGGCTCCAGAGTGATAAGAAGCCGCACGGCTACAGGGGTGAATGGATTTCTAGAAGACGTATAGAAAAGGATCCGAGTTAAGAAGTAGTATGAATTTGGGAGACATTGAGTTGCGCCTTGCCTCCAACAGGAACGTTGAATCCAACGTACTTACGTCGCGAGTACGTTATAGGCAAGTTACAGCTGGCTGCCAGCATTATATAAATTTGCCCGAGTCGTTTAGGTATATGTGATTAGGCTAGTGGCGAATTGTCTAATCAATCATGATTGACTGAGTTAGATGAGTCGCACCGTGACCGAGTCCCAGTAATGCACCAGTCTACCAGGACCCGTCCGAGTCACAACTCCAGTCACCGTCCCCCCCACTGTCTCCATCGTCATCATCGCCCTCATCATCGTCATCGCCTTCATCATCGCCCTCATCATCGTCATCGCCTTCATCATCGCTATCGCCCTCGACGTCCTCATCATCCTCAACCCCCTCGCTGCTTTCATCATCCTCCTCAACTTCATCCTCCTCACTGCCTTCGTGCCCTTCATTGCCTTCCACTCTTTCGTCATCACTGTCTTCATCGGAGTCCTCTCTTTCAACCTCCTGATCGATTCCAGAGGAGCTGTCGTTGTTGTCGGACCCGTCGCTTCCATCCAGGCCAATGACCTCATCACGGTCAACCCCTTCGTTGCCCTCGTCATCCTCGTCACCCCTCTTGTCGTGTTCGTCGTGCTCGTCACCCTCACTGCCATTTCCTTCGTCACTCTCCTCTCCTTCGTCGTCCTCCAGACCCTCTCCTTCCGTATCCTGGTCGGGTCCAGAGGAACTGTCGTCATCTGACTCGTCACCTTCATCACTATTACTGTCAGACCAGTGCCCACACCAATTCCCAGACCAGGTCCCAGGCCAAATCCGAGACGGGTTCCCAGGTGAATTCCCATCGTCGACGGCATCGTTTGGATGGAGCTCGCAGTATTGCTGATGTGCAAACAGCACAATTTCTCCGATCGATGGTCGACTGACACGAGGCAACCAACACCGCTGTATGAACTCCCAGTGCACGGGTGCAACTTGCGAACCCTTGGGGGGCTCTGGTTTCTTTCCTCTGACGACATGTCCCAACACTACATTATCCTTCTTCACATCGTAGTAGGGTACCTTGCAAGTCAATACCTAGAGCATTCGCAAAGTGAATAAAAGTTTTTTGACCAAAAACTCAAGTTACTCACCTGCAAGACGATGCTGCCAAATGAGTAGATGTCACACTCAACGCTGAGCGACACCGACGCATCATCTTCTTCATCACCTTCGGGCATGTCATATAGCTCTGCAGCTGCCCATCGGATATGTCCTCTGATGGAACTCGTGAGATAGGAAGTACCGACAAACTCCTCGATCATAGTCGAGAGACCGAAATCAGTGACACATGCCCGACCGTTGCCATAGATCAAGACATTTGACTAGAGAATCGGGACATCAGTAATGAGGAATACCGCTCTGTATGTCGCCATACGCACTCCTGTCAGATCACCGTGTACAATTGATTTACTATGGACTGATCCTTGTGAGCATTTGAAAAAATCAGGTGGAGTGAAGGACGACTTACGATATTGCAACCCAAGGGCAATATCGGTCAACTGACGTGCATCAACAGAACAATAAATGTCTAGAAATACTCGCGAGCATGGGCTTACAAGGGTGAACTTATCTTCCAATGTCAACGTGTCTTCCTGGCGCTCAAGAAAGGCCGTCAAAGTTCCATTATTAGCCCATGGGCAAACCATTGCGAGATAGGGTCCAAAGTCAGTTGCTACTCCCCAGAGTGGAAGAATACTGTTGTGTTTGAGACGGCCCCAAACTTTCAGCTCGCGACGAATTCTCTATGCTGAGTCTATTGTGGAACCACAAAGTATTATTGAAAGGGACGTTACCTTTCTGTTCTTCTGCATCAACGCCTCGTTATCAGACTGTAAAGCACGAATGGTCTTTACTGCTACTAGTACCTTGGTCATATTTAGGAAAATATATGACGAAGTGCACAGGCTGGCCTTACCGGGACGGTCTCATCTGGCTTCGCTAAACAACACTTATAGATGTCTCCATAGCCTCCGCAAGTTACAGGAAACGGCGACCTATTCTGGAGTTCCTTGGTGAGATCTTGCAGCAAGCCTGAGGAAGAATGTGCTGATTGTTGATCGGCATCACTGGTAGGTTCATCTGTTGTTGTTGTCTCCAAAAGAAATGGAATAGAAGTCTGTGGGTAGCTACGTGAGTCGGATGTGTATGTAATTCGATGAAGCGAAGGTCCATACACTCATGAGAGGCAGAACTTGTGTAGTGTGCGCGAAGAGATAGAGGGACTCCAGTCAGCTACATACTTTTAAAGTCTAGGCCGCGGTTGCGATTTCGGTACCGTTGCCCCCTGGAAGTTCCAATGCAGTACTTAACAAGGCATTTACGTACTGCACAGTCCATACTAGTAGTACTACTAGTCATCGTCTGGAAATGACTTTCTGAGGGGTGGCCAAATGACTCAGATTAGACACGGACGCGTATGGGACCCCATGCACCGCTAGTACTATCAGTGCGACGGTCGTGTCGATGACTCGACTCGAAGTTCAACGATTATTGGGAGTTATTGTATGTCGTAACGACAAGGTCGTTATAAATTCTTGCACAGACTTGGGGCACAACTAACGCACCTATAACAGCCCGGAAATTTTCAGTAGAGCTCTGATCTATCCAGAAGATGACTGATTGTTATCGCTGTAATCGCTACTTCAGCTCCAGGTCTGCTTACAACTAGCATGTCCGAGACTCCAGCAATCACTAGAAATGCCGATATTGTCACGGTGAAGCCGATTTCAAATCCTGGCGGGGACTCAAAGAACATTATGTTCAGAGCCATCCCTGATGCCAGTATTGCAAAGTCCATTTCGACTCCCCGTTGAAGTTACAGGATCATTACGAAGGCGATCATGTTTACTGTAACTCATGTAACAAGGTTTTTCAAGAACAACTTCGGTCTGCACGAACATAATCGACAGAAGCTTGAGCACGCCGACCTGTACTGCATTGCGTACAGAAAGCTTTTCCAGACTACAAATGGCCTTCGCTCTGTAAGCTTCACTCCATTCTTAGATTTGGGAAAAACCTGACCTAGACGAACTAACATCAATCGAACTCTAGAAAACACCAAACTTGAACCGTCAGTGACTTGGATAGCACCCGCCACCAGGAGAGTGCGGATCGTTGCCCTCTCAATAGCTCCAGACCTGCATCACAATTTAAAACAGCAAGTTTGTCACATGTAGTTCTCCATGGCTTTTCGTCTCCATAGGCTATAACTGACACTTCTTTTTCAGTCCTCCGTTCATTCGAATGTTATATCCACATTGTTTCTTTCGTCACAGATAATATTAATCAGTTTATATTCTTCTACTATTTTTATTTATTCTTTAGCTGGCATCACCGCCTTACTTATTACAAGTCACTATCTGCGAACCTTAACATCCTTATTGACTCATAAACCCATTATAATGTCCGGCGGTTCTGGCTAAAGCGGGTTTCTTAATCCCCTTCAGTTATACATGGTAGTCATACCTAACATACGTCCTCCGACATTCATGACACAGATATTATTATTTGGTGTTCACCAAGGAGAATCCATTTCATACCGATAGATCAAACCGATATCTCGGTAAACTGGTATATCAAAATTTAACAGCCTTTTTTTCTGTCGCAAATGATCATATTGTAACAACACGAATTAAACTTGTAAGCACAGTGAAGATTAGGACTATAGAAGCATAGGAACCAGCCGACAACCGTGGACTGGAGCTTAACGCCACATGTGCCTTGGCCCTATTGAAGCCACCGGTGTTGACACTATCCTATCAATCCTATCAATCTCTTCTCATTGAAGCCGCTGGCGTATTAACACCGTCCCATCGACTGTCATGAGCCAAGTACATCACAATCACGATGACGCTCTCGCCTTCAAACAAGTAATGAGGCCATCCAATGACCCCCAGATTTCATGGCAGGATATATTCGACTGTTAGCGACGGTAATCGTCTCTCCGTCTGTTTGCAGCCCGACCTAAGCTGGAGTGATACCACGTTTGCATCTGAATGGAGGTATGAGGACATGTCATATCTTGATTTCAAATATTTCTTGGGCCGAGAATCGGTCCTACGAGAGCTTCCCCACCGTTTGGCGCTGATCAAGGTTCTCCGCATTGCTTCTGTACGGACATATCAGCCCTTTGATAAGACGAAAACAATTATGAATGATGGTTTGACAGGATGGTGGCATCACGGGGCTTCGGGGTTAAGGCTATAGCATATAGAATGGCTTCAACGGGTAACAGAAGCAAAACCATCATGTCGCAGTTCTCCGCATATGCTTCTATATGGACATATCAGCCTTCTGATAAGAGACGGAACATGATAGAATGATAATCTGACAGGATGGTTGTATCACGAGGCTCCGGAGTTCAGGCTATATCATGTGGAACGGCTCTCAACAAGCGACACAAGCAGAATCATCATGGCACAATCCACTCCTCGAGTTTGGTTGAGTGAGTTGGTGCATGTAACTCCTCACCGTGCGGGTCACTGACTGATCGTAGTCACCGGGTCTTCCACTGGGTTCGGCAGGGCGATGGTCGAAGAGGTCCTGCGTAATGGCGAGATTGCCGTTGCAACTCTGCGCAAGCCCTCCGTCCTTGATGATCTTGCAGCCAAATATCCGCGCACTCAGCTCCTAGTACTCCCCCTGGACGTGACGAACGAAGCGCAGGTAAAATCTGCCTTCGCACAAGCCAAGGATGCCTTTGGGCGCGTCGACGTCGTATATAACAACGCCGCGCAGGCGGTTTTTCAGGAGGTGGAGGGGACGTCGTTGGACCGTGCCAGGAAACTTATGGATATCAATTTCTGGGGCGCGGTAATGGTAAGCTTTGAGGCGGTCAGATTTTTTAGAGAAGTGAATCCGAAGGGCGCTGGGGGAATGCTGGTCCAAGTATCGAGCATGGCAGGGACCACCGCAGTCCCGCTGATCGGGTTCTATAGCACCACGTGAGTGGGATGGTGCTATTTTGGTCGAGTGTTGCTGAAGAATTTTGTGTTCATAGGAAAGCAGGTAATGTTGTTTGTGGCAGACTTTGTGACTTTGACTCACCACCGTTAGCCTTGGATTCATTCACCGATGTCCTGGCACAAGAAGTACTTCCCGCTTGGAACATTCGTGTGAGTAGCTGAAGGAATGACAGTCGCAGACCGCTGAGTGGCCATACAGTTCGTGAATGTTCACCCAGGTTGGACACGCACGCCTATTGTAGAATTTCCATCAAGTGAGATGCCCGAGCCTCCAGCACCGTATGCATCGGAACCAACAGCCGTAACAATGAAGATTCGTGCTGGATTCGATGCGTTCACCATAAGTGACGCACTGGCTGACGTTGAGGTTGTGACGAAACGCATTTGGTCGGTGACGCAGATGGACGATGAATACTTGCGCAAGGGTGTTCAGGAGAGCATTCCAGGCCTTGTGAACGTGCATACGGGCATGGACTCGCTGGAGCGTGTGCATGCCAAGATTGGGCGGCTGCAGGGTGAGCTGATGTGGAATACGAAGGTTCATTATGAGTACTAGTAAAGTTCTCGTGCATGATTCCCATGCACTCCCGAACCAAGCCTGAAATTGTCAGGCTTGCCTTCAATTATCGACGTTGTAGCTGTAACGTTGTACCAGTATTACTGTGGTATTTCACTCGATTCGACCACCTGGGTTGCCCTATTAATAAGCCTTATTATATTTGGTAGTCACGTGTCCCGCCAACTATAATTAGGCTTGGATCCGTTAAGTCTCAACACCAGCATTAAATAGTGCCCCAGCTCTCCAAAATACCTTTAAGAAATACTGTATCTACCTCACTATGGTGGGAGTGGGCGCACAGGCCTGTTTGGCAACCAACCTGCCTGGTATTAGTTGCGTCATCTGTCTATTTTAATCTGGCACCTTCTGCAATGCCTGCTACACTTCCTAATTTGAACCAAGAGGCTTCTCACCTCAGGCAGTACTTCTTGGTGCCAATAAAGGGTCTTTCAGACCCGGTTTCTATGTTTTGGGAAACTGGGCTGAGAGGCCCCTTAGCCGGGAGGATCCTCCATATGTAAATAGCTACATTCTAAAAATATAACTCTTCGTTGCCCTCCTTTTGTGCACCTTCACCTGTACTTGACCATGTTATGCATAATCATGGCTTATTAGACACAGGCCGTCATGCATGGTTACCTGTAGTCCTTGACATTATGCATAATCCCCTCGACTGTATGTATAGTAGTGTTCTCCATAATGCATAATGCCCTTGACTGTCATATATGATGCTTCGGATCTTCTCTTTCCATGTTCCTGGCTGCATCCTTCTATGATTGTGATCTCGGAGACTTGCCAATCAAAGATTATATATAGCACTACTAATACATCCTTCTAAAATCAGAGACTGATGCAATCACTGATTATATATAGTGCTACCCCACACATCAGAAAAAGAAGCCTTGAGATTAGATATGTTATCCTACTTGTATTCAGGGCACCACTACTGCTGGGGGTAAGCTTGCCACAGGAACTGCACACCATTTTCTTAGGCAGTTGTCCTGCATCATGATCTGAAGGGCCACCTGGCACTTCGCATATGCTTCAAGGCCTTCTAACTCTGCAACGTCCAACCCAATCCTCCAGCTTGCCTGATCCTTCCACCATGTCATGTGCCAGTTGAAGAACATGCACACACACCACATCTCCTCCTGGAGAAGCTCTACCTCTTCTGTCCAATGATGTGTGCATGCCCGAGATTTACACCACTCTACACATAGTGCTGTGTGATAGCATTTTAGCTCATATCAATCTAATAGACAATTTCTTACCATCAGCAAGAATGGTCTCTCCTTCCCTGTCTCCAGTAGTGATGCTGCATGCCTTCCAAATCCATGATAAAGTTTGATTACCTTTGGATTGGCCTACATGGCCATCAGACATTCCCTGAACATGCTCAGGTTCTAGCTTGAGTAGATCATCTCTCCAGCTATGTTCCTGCAAAATGTCGCCAAGAATAACTAGTGCAGTCCAGGCCTGATGGTACTGCTCTGCATCTGTCTTGATGCTAAGCTCCACCTTAGCGAGAACTCCCACTGCACGTGTATTGGCCTGTTGGCCACACAATTGATTGGCTTTGAACTTGTATAAGTGGCTGCACAGTCAGAGGTGTCAATGGAGGTCATCGAGAGTGTCATATGCTTGTGCCTGTCGCAGCTCCCATTCATATCTGCACAAATGTTCCTCACAAAACTCGTTTTAACCCCTTTTGAGCTGGGATGGCAACCACAGTTTGACCTCGTAGGGTTTTTCTTCCCATGAGCTTATGGTACTAGCTGTATTGGATGTGTGAACATGGACGACCATAGGCATGTATAATACCTGGACCTTGCACCATTGCTCGATTTCGCATTGTAGTGCATTGCTCTGTTCTTGCAATTTTGTAAGCTGAAGGTCCGTTGAGTGAGGACCCAAGGCAGCATACTCTCTTTCCAGCTGGCATCTAAAACATTGAGATAAAGATGCAAGGAACAAAAATATAAACTTACTGCTGGTCCTCTATTTCAATACCCAATGACACAAGAATGCTTGACGATACCTCCATATGCAGTGAGTAGTTGAGGCTGTGTTCCAGGTCTTCTGCTTCCTTCTGCGAGAGATGCAGTCGTACTGCTGTGGGAATCATATTTCAGCTGGCCAAGCTGCTGAGTGGAGAGCAGTATGTTCAGCCCATGGGATTCTGACTTGGCTCAGTGCTCAGAGAGTAGAAATTATCATCAAAAGGGACTGTCATTCAGGCTGGTACTGACACTAGTGAAAGAGATACATGCTTAAGTAAGCAGCAAAAATGCAAACATAAGCTAAAGAAAGTGAGGGTAGGTAAAGGTAAGTAAAGTAAGTAAATCTAAGCCCAAGGAAAACTTGACTGTCATACCACCACAAGAGACATAGCTGTGAAAGAATGAGAAACATAAGATCAACATAAAAAAACTAATGCACTTGTAGTTGTAACCTTGAAGGGATTCGTCTGTGATCTATCAGCTTCCCAGCCTTCAATAGCCAGCTTCCACCAAGCAACTTCCTCTGGTTGTTCTGCAACCAATGTATCATTGAAATCATTGAAGTCGATGAGGTGCTGATCACGTTGAGGTATGGCCACCATGAGCTTTTGGAATAGACTGATGTCTTGATGCCAAAATGTTAGTAAGAGATTCCGATCACACGATGTAGGTTCCACTCATGAAATTTGGTCACTTTCTTCCAGTTAAAATCTCCGAAGTGATCGTTGAGGGTGTTGCGGCATGAGCCAGGGCCCATCTCCCAAGTGCTTGTTGCTACAGGGTTAATGTTCGCCCACCCGTGTTCCAGTGCCTCCCCATCAGTGTGTCCCATCCCTTTGATAAGGTTGTGTGAGTATGTGACTTGGCAGAATGCAATGTGCACGGGAAGATGGAACTTGGGAACAAGGAACACAAATTCTTTGGTACTGCATTCAACATGCATTTGATGTGGGTATGTAGCCATATGATCCCATATATTCTTGCTCCATTGACATGCGATATTGTAGGACACATTGAGTGTGACTACATCCTTCGAGTATTGCAGGGTAGAGAAAAATAAATAGTCCATATTAATATACCTATAGTACACATTGAGTGGTGCAATGACTCTTAGTAAAGCTCTCACCTACCTCTCACCCTTCTGGAGATCGCCAACACTGCAAGGACGCTTCATGTTGTGGCATGAACAATCAACAGTGCCAGCCCCCATTGCTGCCAAACTGCGAGAGTTTTTAGTCTCGGCCAAGTTTACAGTGTTATGGCTCGCACAACTACTTTTCTGTATGACAAGTGGGTGAGCGAGTATGATACAGCTAAGATAGATGGCCGCACCTCTTGTGGCTGCTTTCCAGTGTCATGAAGAAACTTCTTGAATGCCTTCTCTTTGATGAAGTATGCCCAGCCTTTGTTAAGACTGGGGTCAGTCTTGTCAGATGATATGTTTTTGTGCGCCAGTCGGAAATTAGCATCAATTGCCAGAAATAATGAATATTTCCATCTAGATCATTCTGTGAGTGAACACACCACATGGACTAGACCAATATACAACATACCTTTCCTCAAACAGTGTATCTTCCCAGCTGTTCAGAAGGTTTTTGCCCAGTTGGGGGCAAGCAGGACATAGCACTGCACATGCACCATGTTGTGTCACCTCAACCTCACCAGGGTCATGGCCCTGTTGTGCAAACTCAACAATGGCTAGACACTTGTTAAAGTGCCTAACCAAAAATATTGTTGTAGGTCAATGCTCTGCCTAGCTGCTATACTTGCAAGCAAGAACATTTGACCCTAAAGGGAATTGCTACTGAGAACAGCCAATGATACTAAAGACCCGAAAGTGCGCAGAGCGCAGGAACAAGTGTGCGGCTATGTAGAGCGTGGGAATGTGGAAGTGCGGTCGATGAGTGGTTGATGAGCGGTCGATGTGGATGCTAGGATAAGGGGTAGGGAAGTCTTAAGGCATGGCACAGGTAACAAGTGAGGGCAAGGGTATTGATTGCATGGGTAAGGAAAGTCAAGACAAGGTGTCCAGGTATAAGGTAACCAATAGGGGCTAAAAAGCGCGCACTAATGGTGACTGCTCCTAAGTAAAACCTAAGGGAAGGAAATACCATAGAAGGGGAGTAAATACAAAGTAGTCACTCTAGGCACTTTATACTAGCTAAACCCTCTTGGAAATGGAAGGGACAGGACAGACAGGCGGTAGGAATATGTAAAGACATGTAATAAGACTGCAACAGTTGTTACAACACACGAGGCAAGGCAAAATACATACCAATGAGGTAGGATGGACAATGGACTGATGCAGGACATCTGTAAGGTAGTCCAAAGGCATGGGAAATCGACCACAGGTATGTGCGCAGCATGGGAGTGAATGCACGGGTCCGCAGAGCGTGGGAATACGCATCCGGAGTGGGTTGAGTGCAGGAAAAGCGGTCAATGTTTTGTAGCTTTCCATCACCTATATCAAAAGATGGCCTATTGCAAGCCTAGTGGGAATATGATCATCACACCATCCTGAATGTTTGAGTAGGGTGAGGTTTCACCATTCCTTTACCATCTGTAAGAGCACATTATAGCGATCCTGTGAGCCGTTGTAAGCTGTCATTAGGAATGAATGAGTCAATTCAAATTGAGAACTTACCTTTGGTGGGTTAACACCTGTGTTGTTGGTCAAGCATGCGAGTGTTTGCCAATACTCGAAAGTGGAGGCCTTTGATTTGAAAGAAAGAATGTGGAAGTGGTGGATAAGTCGAAATGTTGTGGTAGTCTTTGAATCCAGTGTAGTTGCTGGGAACCAACACATGTGAAGGAGTTGCGTCGTACGAGATTGAGCTGTTTGACACTCGCAGAAGTGGAGTGTAATATTGTGCACTCCGTTGATGTCGAGGACCACAAAGTCGTTATGAACCAATGATGGGTTAGAACAATGTTCACCAGGGGGGTGTCCAAGTTGAACTTGCAACCCAAGATCCTGCAGGTTAGTGTCTTCAAAATGTTGGCTGTTCCAGTACTGTGCAAGTCAATCAGCGCAAAGTAGTGAGCACTGCTGATTCCCACCTACCTCAATTCTGTGGGTTGGATTTTCTATATGCCTTTCTACCATGCACCCCTTGCAATAGAGCTCAGTACCAAGACAATCCTCACATTGAAATTCAGGGGCATTCATGCAACCTGCAGAACCTTGACATGCTTCCTGAAGTAAGAAATCACTGCGACCCTCCAGACGGAGGAGTTCTAAAAGAAAATGTTCCTGATCATCCATCCAAGTCAACAATGGGTTATCCTTCAAAACAACACATCAGTAATTGTATCCAAGATAAATCATCTTCACTCACTCCTAAATGTTGATTCTGCTGTGAAACTTTCACTTTGAGTGATGTTTCAGCCAAGTGTTGATTGTAGACATTGTCTTCGTTAGAGTCCAGAAGAGCCTCGAAATCAAAGGTGAAAGTATCTGAAGTATGTAAAGCAGATGGTGGTGGCACCGTGTGAGAGCCTCTTGGAGCACCAAGTACTCTGTCTGAGTCAAGACCTGTGCCAGTCCCTTCAAAGTGTAAGATCGATGTTGTGAGTTGAGACTTGACTGTTTTCTGGATCCTCAGCCTGAGTAGTGTTTTGCATTCGCTGCTGAGATGCCTGATTTTTTGCATTGAGAACATACCAGTCATGCATAAGCTTGTCATGCTTGTGGCATTGTTTTCCCATGAGGACTACAGCATTGAACAATGAGGATACACAACAACATACGCACAGGGATCATGTGATGTTCAACACTAGATGCAAAATACATAGACTACAGTAATCACTTGCCAATGCTAAGCGCTAATTGCCAATCAAGTGTCCCTTTGTGAAGAGCTTCAAAATATGAGTCTACACATAAGTCCATCTTCTGGACCATTTGCTCACATGCCTGGATGCAAAACTGTAAGATGTGAGTCACCAAACATACCCCCACTCATAGTTGCTCAGTATAAGGACCCTCTAAGCTCCCAGCTGATGTGGAAAGCCATGTGCTTTCTCCAAGAGTTTGTACCTCGCAAACTCATCCTCATATTCAGGCTTCAGTGAATTCCATCCTTGATGGTCAGCAGCACAGACAGCATTCATCCTTCAGACTCCAATCGTTGATACAGATTGGAACCTGGTTCATAACCAGCATTGAACCAGATATTGTCAGCTGATTAAGTAGTTTGAGTGTCTCCTACAAACAGTGTGTATTAAAATTTGACAAATCAACCAAAAATGATTGACTCACATCTGAAGCTCCACCCGGACACCAGTGAGTGTGGGATTTGACATGTTCTTGCTGCTGATTCCTGTTGATTGTGAGTTCAGTAGTGCATGCACAAAGAATGAACCACATTACTAGACTTGCCTGGCATAGTGTTTTTCTTGGATTTTAAACGAGCTTGATGGGATTGCTCAGTTGTGTTGTACTTGCATTTCCGAGTCATGCAAGGTGTCAGTCAACTGGAATGTGTGAAAAGGCATAGGTAAGCTTCCGCACTTGAGTTAGATTTCATGTAACACCTCAGCCACCACTTCGGGACACATTAAATTGTAGCACATAAGTCTCATTGCAGCTGCAAATACAATAGTTTCAACAGTCTGATTTATATCTTGTGGACAGGTAAAATGAGCTACTGTATCAGAAATCTCCCAATATTACTATGCCATAGATTCGCAACCCAATAGAACTGAATTTCAATGAAAGCATATTGTACAAGTAAAAACCTCAGGAGCAAACAAAAGATCACGACTTTGGGACAGCTGTTAATCCATCTCCCCAAGCTTGACATTCACAATTCTCTCAATATATATGTAAAACATGTGCTGGAAATCTATGTATCAGTCCCTACAGGAACATTGCACAACTACATCACAAAAGTTGCTCCCTCTCTCCTGCACAGCTTCACTTTCTGTTGCAGATGTGATAGTGGTGGAATGTGTGGTGCCAGTGACTGGTATAGTGAATATATTAATCAGTAAACTTGTCATATCCCATATGCCAGACATAGATCCCATCATATTCTCACGCTTTCCAGACCTGTTTCTGGACCCCATATCCAACTCATTCCTGGATCCCCTATCCTGTCCACCCTACGCACATTCCATCCAGCAAGACATCGGACTTTACCTCCTCTTGGATTCCGGACTACATCTACCACCTCACATATCTCAGTCCTGTTTCCGTCCTGCCTTCCGGATCCCCAGATCTCCGGACCTCCAGATATTAACTGTTACTATCTCCGGACCTATTCCCACCCTCTGTCCGAGATCCTGCACCTATCCCCATTTAGGCATCTCCACCTTTCCAGTTCTCGGCTATCTCTGCTTCTGTCTTGCTGATTGATCCTTGTACTAGTTTCATCTCTGAGTTCATTTACTTATGTTCCGTCTTACTTACCAATGTGTTTCCACATGCTCGTACATAGCCTTACTCCTTTGCTTACTGATCCTCTTGGATATCCTCTAGTATATAACCCCTGTACAACTACAGTAGAGTCCTCAGTCTGAATATCATCTTAGTTCCTATCTACTTGCCAATCATCTTCCAGACTTCAGTCCATCTGAGTCTTGTCCTTTTCCATAAAGGCCTAGGGATGGATTCCCTAGGCCAGAATTCCAGACCTTCGGATTTGTCCCCTATGTCTCTGTCCCAAGTCTAGGGATTGCTTCCCTAGGCTGGAGTCTTGCCTTTCCAGCACTTACCCTCTTTCTGGACTTAGGTCCACTTCCTGTCCCTCTGACTCTACCTGAGGGTAGTCTACCTCTGTTTGCTTCTACATTGGACGAAGTCCAATGTAGCCCCTATTCCTTCCAGACCTCCGGACCTCCTGTCCCTCATACCTCTGGGCATCCTGTCCTTCGGACATTCTGCCCTCCATACCTCCGGACCTCCTGTCCTCCATACTCCGGACCTCTGGACATCCTATCCTTCCATCCTGTTTTCCTGTAGAAGTATTACCTTGCAGCAGGAACTCTGAGCATTTCCTGCATCCCTCCGGAACTCTCCTGCGCTCCTCCGGAACTCTCCCGCGCTCCTCCGGAACTCTCCCGCGCTCCTCCAGAACTCTCCTGTGCTCCTCGGAAGTTCCTGCACTCTCCACCAGAGTAGCCAGCCTCCGGAAGTCCTCTGGACTTCATCAGACCATCATCGGACTTCCTCTGAAATGAAGGGCAACTACTTGGGTAAGGGGCACAGCATATGAGCTGTGGCCAAGCCCCTCTGAGTCAGTCTCTCTCTCCTTTGAGCATGGTTCTTAACAAAACTCCAGGGTAGCACTATCAAAACGTACTGGTAGTGTCCGACTTGGAGAGGCCTGTTGCAATGTGGCTCAAAGTGATTGCTATACCACAAGCATAGCAATTGCAGTGGTGTTCCCAGAAAATGCATGCCACGCATGCTCCATATTCAGTCTGTGGACTTGGCAGCTCCGCTGAATCATGTCCATTGTGTGCAGCAAATATGGCTATTGATCAGGAGTGTGATGAGCTGAGATTCAGATTAATTGAAATATGAACATACCATTTTGGTCACTAATTAACGTCAATGCCCCCCAGCTCACACAATGTGAACACTGGGGGGTCACCATCATCTATCCCTGGTCTGCAGCAAAAGGTCTAATGAGCTGTCAGATGAATGGTTGAAAATAAAATTTACAGCTTTGATCCCTAACCAACGACAATGCTGCAGCCAGCTCATTTACAGTGAATGTTAATGGGGGTGGAAAACAGTAAGCCATATTGTCGTTCCTTGGGCTCTGCATTCCAAATGAGGTGGGTAGAGTGTGAGTAAAAAATAGCAGATGGCAGTAGTTACCAGGCAATTTCAACTCTGATCCAGCGAATACACTTGCTGATTGGTTGAAGATATGTGGTCAGCATTAATTTTCAGG
>NW_024538949.1:0-17095 GCF_016647635.1 Suillus subaureus
AACTGTTTGCACTAGCATCGCCATTTCGTTGCACTTTCACCGTGTCTTGTTGCGTATTGTGATTGCACTAGTACTGTGTTGACGTCATACTAAACCTGCTAGGTTTTACCAAGTTCATGTGCACGTGGGCGCTTGTTCACACCAGTCCCACATGCATTAGCCTACGCGTGGCTCCCCTCGGTGGACACTTAGGCCCTAATCGAAATCCACGACCGTCCGCTATCAGCTTGCGCTTCTCAGTCACTGAGCACTCAAGGCAGCATGCTCAAACTGTTTTTGTGTCAGTCCGGTAAATGGAGTAGTACAAGCGTCATGCCAAAGTTTACCGAGTCAGAAATGGTGTCGAGAATGATCTAGATGCAAGGTAGGTCGTCTGGTCTGATATCCATCATGATTCCTATGCCTGACTCTGTACCCACAGTTCCCTGTATCTCTGATACTATTACTATTTCACATCGCTGTGGCCAAATCAGAGGGTCTTTCATCCTCTTTCCGAGGGCCTTTAGAGGGATGATGGGTAGTAGCTCATGATCAAAATCTCTGAGTAATCTGATAGTTTCTTTACCTCGGCTGCGAGAAAGCGAAATGTAGGCGTGAAACGGATCCAATGAAAAATACAAGGTTTTGCCTAGATCAACAATAACCTGCTAGGGAGCGGCGCCCCCCTACGACACAAACAGCACACTCGGATCTCGCCGTGGTTAGGCAAAATAAACAAACGACTACAAATAGACCGCGTCATAGCTTGTAAGACTAAGCGCAGCCAAACATCTATAATCCAGGTCCGAAATACTGGTCTGACGTATTCACACCCCCAACAAGGTCAGCAACGGCATCTGGTGAGGTCAATTTATTAACAAACATTCTTGGTAGGCGGAACCGAGGAATGATGGATAGCTTTTTTGCGATGAAGTTGAAAGTGATCACGAGTGGTGAGTTGCAATTACAGTGTAAAGTCTAACAAAGTGCATACAATTTCCACTTCAATTCGCTCCGGTTTTCGGTTCGCTTCACAGCAACCTACTTCCCAGCGATGCTAGGTCATGAGACTTCAGGTTCGACCACCGGGAAATCGAATGAAAGCGGGTCCTGACGGGCAGACGCCGAATTCGAAATCTACTCTGGCCGCATGATTTCCGCTTTGCTGCGGGGAGTCGTTGCTGGGGGCTGATCACGAAAGACAGTGAGGTTGCTGGACGTTGCAGGGGGCAAATAATGTGGCGAAACGGCTGCATCGAGTGAAGAACTGGTCGGGGTTGCCTTTGAGAGGCCATCTATGGTCACAAGAGGGTAGGGGGAGATTATACCTGGCTCAACTTGAAGCTTGAAAGTTTGAGGTGAGGAACCGCTTAAGGTATGTATGAGTGTGGATTGGTACTCACAGTGTATTATTAATAGATTGACCACATGAATGAATTTTGATGGTCAAGTAAGCGGCAAACTGAAGATACCGTATACCAAACACAAACTTCACACTAGAGAAGTACCTGCATCAAGTACTTACCACAACCACCCCTGGAAGCCGCGGCTTGAGGGCCTCGAGCTGGGCCCCAAGCCTGGATCGCCATCCTCAAGGGCTCAGCTTAGCTTGGCCCACGACCTTAAGCCAAGCCTTGCACAATGCACATAATTGCTAATTAGAAGGAACCGAGAAAGGTCTGAATAATAATAGGGTACCAGAAACCGGAACCGAGTGAGGGACAGGGAAGTATGCGAGTGCGGGGAAGGCTGTAGGCATTAAGCGAATGTGTCTGGGCGGCTTCCATACTATGGAAGCCAGCACTACCGCGTTCGTTAGCCGGCGCCACACATCCACAGTAGGCAGCGAGACTTCGTGCACCCCTGTGTTATTTTGTCTTAACAGCATGTCAATAACTTTGGAGGTGCGTCTGCCCAACACGTCCGTGAGATTCTGCACCACTGTTGGATTATTTTTCTTAAAGGTCAGAACCATCCCCCACCTCGATGCTCATATCCAGATGCATGGGGCGGCATAATGATCGGAGCACGATACTAGTGAGTTTGAGGCCTCACAAAGGACACATGCACCTCGAGCATAGTGTAAGACTGACAGAAGCAACCCTCTAACCGGAATGAAGGCTTTATGGCGAGGTCCAAACTCTGAGAATGGAGAAAAAGTGCTACCAAGGGTGAAAAATGTATGACACGTTTCGTACTCAGTAGACGAGACAATTATCGAATAATCCCTTACTGGTGATGGAGTCAATGTGTTTGTTTGCCATGGCACAGACACGTTCCTCCGAGTACTAATGGGGACGTAGATCTGAAGGAGTAATGATAACCGTCCCTTGGATAGAAAAACAAGGTCTGCGGTGTCCCGAACGTGCGACAGTCTGTCTGTCATGGAGTTTGTCACGGTGTGTGGTGGTCCTGGCTTCCATACTTGAATGCCGTGAGGGTGTTCGAAGGAACCGCGTGAAGTCTGAATCCATGAGCCCGCAGCTCGCTTCATGCAACTTCTTGATATTATGATCAACCCAACCAAACAACCTGCTCTCCCTATATAATGTACAGTGTTCAAGCAACTCATTTCAATCCAAACACAATCAACAAATCATCCCTCCTATTCAACGTACAACCATGGTTTTCTACGCATATGTCAAAAACGTACGTTCAAAATTCATTCTTCAATGTCTGTAATGTTGCCCTAAACCGCCATTCAGATCACCTCAAACTCGACCTATCGATACGTGATCGTCTTCGCTAGCCGCGCAGTTGCCGATGAGTGGTGGCGCGCGTGTCCACTACCAGTGTCGTCAAGTTCTCGGAGAGTATTCGGCGTGTCAATGCCAGTTCTACACCCACGACGTGGGGCAGGCCAACGCCGCCGATACCCTTACGACGACTGGGGTTGCGACCCAATCCTCGGCAAGGTGTTTTTCACATTGCAGTACGACCTGGGTGGTCGTCTGTTAAGCATCATCCCGCCGCTTGATAATTTCGTGGACCATGTTAGCGGAAAACTCGTGAGTTAATTCCTTGCAGCGTGGTCCACATTTGGTTGATAGCGGCCCTACCAAAGTTTCTCATTCGCTCCAAAGCCGTTCCTCACGAGTACTGGTACTGTCCCCTTCAAGGGACAAATTCGGTCTATGCTTCGAGCACCGACCGCACTCGTTTCCGTGTTAGCCGCACCGACAGCGGTACTGCAGGGACCATTATAATTGGCTCTGACGAGATCGCTATCACGTTGACCGCCGTCAATAAGTCCGTTAACGTCCTCCCCGAAAACGGTCAAGTGATAGTTTCAAATGCTCCCAAGTCGGGGTTGAAGTTTAGCGACTTTTTGAACAAGTTCTCTGCGGCGCCTACCTTGTACAAGGATGGTATGAGCTTGGGCAAAAAGGAGCTCTTCTATACGGAGGATGGGGAAGAGTGGGAACTCGCTTGAACTGCTATCATTTGACGTTAGCAAGGGCTTGCATTCGACACAAAGTTGTCCTGTATTGATACTGTTATGGTCTCCCCTGTAGTTATCGCTGTACTGTTAGAACACCGAAAGAATCATATTTTTTGTTGAATACCTGAAAGCACGTGTACCACTGCGGGGCTTTGGGATGCCATAGATCCCTTTAGCATGGACCTCTCGATCAATTTTACAGTGTTTAGAGTTGCCTCTCTTACTAATGGCCGAATGATCAATGAATACTGAGGGCTTGATGAGTTGCCACCATTCACAAATTCGAAGAGCAGCAGGGCCCGGGCGAGTCACGGCGAAAAGCAAACCCAAGACGTCCAAGGGTGAACCAAATACTCCAAAATAAACTTAACTCTAATTGAATCTCACGTGCAGTTGAAATCAATGATACTACAACGCGCTCAAACATTGGAGCAGGGCCGGCCTAAACCCAGAGCGAGGCAGATACTATCTAGACTCGTGACTAGTCTGTCTAATGGGGCAAGCGTCAATTAGACAGACTGGTCACGAGTCTAAACTTCTTGACGGCTATTCCACCTTGGCGAGCCTGAGCTTGGCCCAACCTGCATCTGCATGCATCATTTGCCACTGACCTATAACGAAATTCAGAAGAGCGTTCGCCTAGAGTATTAGAGAGATTAATATATTTCGTACGGAGATGATCAAACAACACCTGAACAACATAATACATCCGTAGTCGCTGTGTGATTATACTTATATTAGGGACTCATAAATATCTCGTCCAGCGAACGCAAGTACGCCGATGTGGACTCGGAGGTAATTTCAACCCGGGTAGAGATGATGATATCGATGGAATCAACTAACCCGTCAAATCAGTCACATCACACTTACTGAACTCCACTACTCACGGGGTGGAAACGGAAGGTGGAACGGTTCAGCGCTTGTATCATAGAACATTTGTCTTTGAATTCCTTAGTAGGCAGATCACAAAAGAAATAAGACTGCCATTCCTTTATGAACATATAAATGAACGAGGGAATGTGCTGTCAAGTCAGTCACATGCATCGGACAATGAACTTACCACCATAATTGGAGTGTGCGATGCCTTGTCATTACTCCGCCACCATTCTGCGATACCCTGCTACGTCTGCAGTTAGAACAGGGTCGACTCGAACATATTTTTTGCCACGACAAAGCCGCTTCCGATCGATTTGTTTAAGCGGCCCGTTGGTGGACGAACAAAGTTTCAACAAAATGATCTTAGCCAATTGGTGCTACTCACAAAGAGTCGGAAAAGGGATGACTCCCCCGCCGAAGCCGTACCCGATGTACTACCACTCCGCCACCATTCGGCTGCCAAGCATCCCAAGCCGTGGCGAAAATTAGGTACGTACCAGCAGTGTAACGTAAGAACATAAAGAAAAGACTTGGGAAACCTTGTCGACTCTGATAATTGGTGAGTAGCACCTCTGGAAAATATGCTGAGCGGTGAATGAGGTCGAATTCACCTCTGCTGTAATTGAGCCAATGCTCGTACCTTGCTGTGGGGGGACGAACAATTTTGGAGTGGTAACAGGTCACACATCTCCAGTTTTTTCTTTACTCACTTGCCAACCCCGGGCTCTTTACGCTACAGCGGCTGCTGCACGATTTCTCCTTGCAGTAATGCTCCTGACATCTAGATTCTGGTATGCTTCTTCCGGCGTGGACTAATTTGACAGTCGGGTTCACCCTCATTCAATCGCAAGGGACCAAGGGTCGAAGCTGGTCTTGCGAGCGGCCAGAGATCTCCATGTAAGTAATCACGACATCCAGGGAACCAATTATGTTCTACACAATTGTGAATTTGTGATTGGTGTTCTCGTTCTACCATTACCCCGGGTTACTATAGCTGGGCCTGGCAAGCTTATTGGCACCATCACAGAGCATCACCTACGTGAAGCTTCGGAAGTACATGGCACGGAGGCTGACGTTGAGGTTAAATGCGCAAGAATCCGCATACAAGAACCGAGCCATAACACAAGCTTGAAATCGACGACCGCATGTAGCACAGAGCAGGCTTTGAATTGACTACGACGCTCGAGATCAAGTAGCCTTTCAGGAAAACTGACCCCTTCAAGTTCAGCTTCAACCTGTTATCTTATGTACAGGATCCTGTACGTCAAGATTTGATGTCTGAGTGACATCCCCCCCAACCGTCAACGTCAACTTAACCTCATGCGTGCGACATCTGGCTCGTTGTCCTCATAGTAGGAAATTTACCCGAGTTCTTATATAACTCGTCTTTAACTCAAATCTACTCGTTTTCTTCATCACTTGCACCTCAGCAAGTACCTTGTCTTGGTGTCTTGCTTGATCTTTTTTTTTCTGTTTTGTCACCACATTCGGTGTCATGTCATCCCAAACCCCACAGACAAGTGTGTCCATAGAACGATTTCGCCTTGATGGAATGATGGTAGCATGTGCAATCTATGGTGTGTTTTTGTCCGAGTACGACAATGTGGAGGCTGGCTTATGTACCACAATAGGCGTATACTTTCTCCTTACAGTGCAAGCCTGGATTGCTCTCATGCAGCGGCCTCGACATGGGGAGAAAATAGCAGATCATCGTCTCGCACTTCTTTTCTATGTCTTCATCACGTTCGTATTGGGGACGATAAGCTCTGCTACGAACGCAAGGTATACAGAGATGATTTGGATCGATCTTCGTGATGCGCCTGGTGGTCCGCTCGCGCTAATCGAGGGCTACATGAGTTATCGTATCAACTTTATAGCGCTTTCCACGTAGGTGTCCTTGCCTGTCAACCCGCGGACCTCTAGTATTGACGCCGTCCAGTGGTCACATTCAGGAGTGGTTTATGCAAGCTCTGCTCGTGAGCCTAATAGTTCTTCGGGATCGCCTGCTTCTACACTGATGCTTGAAATACTAAATACTTAGCTCCACCGATGTTTTGTGATATGGAATTGGGAAAGGTGGGTGATGGTCCCAATGATCACACTCTATGTTGCCATGATCGGTGCAGTCCATCATTCATTTACCAAGCAACAGCGGTGACTAACATCTCAAGTAGGTTTGTCTATCACTGTCCTGTTCCAGGCGGGGACCGATGGTTCATTTTACAACAACCCCATCGAACTTGCCTACCTCTGCGTCGAAGTCGGGCACACCGTGATTTATACTATTCTCGTGACGAATCGCTTGTTCGTCATGCGAGGGCGCATGAAGCAGATTATGGCCCAGTATGATTCCAGCACATATGGTGCCATCGCCCTCATGGTCATCGAGTCTGCAGCGTTATACTCGGTCTCCGCTATTATTTTTATAGTTGCATTTGGTATGCGATCTTACGGTGTTATCACTCTATGCTTCTTGTCTATTGGCAAAATCCAGGTGAGCAAACCAACCTGAGTTGCCTCCGTTTCTAACATGAGCTGTCTTTATTGGACTAGGGCATTGCCCAATTGTTCATCATTATTCGTGTTGCACGGGGACGGGCAGTTACACGCGAGTGGTCGACTCGAAGCACTGCAATAACTACGGCTATAGCATTCACAGGGGCTGTATCGGACATCACAGAGGGAACCGACAATGAACAAATAGGCAAGCCAGAACGAGGTGTCCAGTTGTATGCTGATTCTGAGAAGGCAGAGGAAGTTTCAGTGTTTGTAGCGTGAAATTGGTTTGCATAATTAAGTTTATATGTACATCGTAATAGATACCTGAAATGAATGTTATCTGCGCCGTGGGGCCAGATCTGGGACGGCGTGGGAGTCCTATCGTCGCCGAGTATCAAGTCGGCATTCTGCAGGATGATGCAGCATCACGGTAACGTATTTAGAGGTGTAACCTCGTGTCAAAAACTGGTTAACTCCCCGCCGAAGGAAAATCAGCACACCTTATTTACATCCAGCAATAGTATCGTTTTGCTTATATGTGAGTAATCATGTTTCTTTCTATGTGAGTGCCAAGTCTCATCGCAATTGGTGACCTCACAAACATTCAAAAGTCACCATACAGACTCCTCTCAGGCTGGGCACATATGTGACAAAGTCTCCAAGAACTTCCCCCTCTGTGCCGTCACTTTGTCGTTTATTCTGCAGTGTGCACGTGGATAAATCATAACACAAATTTGGATTCGTTTATAATTGCGCAACCCTCAAAATTAATGACGATATTTGGAATCGAGCAGGCTTTTCAGCGCTTCACGTCCAGTTAACACTATCTTAGTCCCACCGTGTCAAAATTTTATCACTGTGTGAGTGACATCCTCAACATCAACTTCATGCATGTGGCCGCCGCTTTTTATGTCTCCTTAGCGAAAACTTTATTTTAGGTTCCCCATATAACCTCTGCATCTTCCCCGCCCGTGTCTTGCAACTGTCCACTTGTTGTCTCCACCATTTACCAGTGGATAGGGCGCATCCTGAGTGCTCAGACATCTATTTCATCTTAACCCTCCTTTGGTGAACTATTTTGCGGCCATGTCGTCCTACACCCCGCAGACGAATCTCTCTATTGAAAGGTTTCGCCTGGATGGAATGATGTTATTGTGTGTGTGCTACGGTACGTTTTCGGTCGATACGCGACGCCTCGGGAGTTGACTTATATATTATAATAGGCATGTTCTTTCTCCTTACAGTGCAAGCATTGATTGCTCTTATGCAACGGCCTCGACATGGGGGGAAAATTGCAGATCATCGCCTCGCGCTTCTTTTCTACGTTTTTATCACGTTCGTGTTGGGGACGATAAGCTTTAGTATGAATGCAAGGTATACAGAGATGATTTGGATTGATCTTCGTGATGCGCCTGGTGGTCCGCTCGCGCTAATCGAGGGCTACATGCGTTATCGTATCAACTTTGTAGCGCTTGCCACGTAAGTGACATCGCCCTTCCACCTGCAAACCTCTAGTATTGACACCCCGTCTAGTGGTCACATTCAGGAGTGGTTCATGCAAGCTCTGCTCGTGAGCCTAATAGTTCTTCTGATCGTCTGCTTCTAAATTGATGCTTGAAATACTTAGCTCCACCGATGTTTTGTGATATGGAATTGGTCAAGATGGGTGATGGTCCCGATGATCACACTCTATGTTGCCATGATCGGTGCAGTCCATCATTCACCAAGCGATACTAATCACTGACATCTTACGCAGCATTCTCCATCATCGTCCTGGTCGAAGCGAGTACTGGTGTCGCATTTTACAACATTATCATGGAGCTTGCCTACCTCTGTGTCGAAGTAGGGCTCACCGTGATTTATACTGTTCTCGTGATAAATCGCTTGTTTGTCATGCGAGGGCGTATGAGGCAGGTCATAGCCCAGTATGATTCAACCACATACGACACCATCGCTCTCATGGTCGTCGAGTCCGCTGCGTTATACACCGTCTTCGCTATTGTTTTCATAGTTGCCTTCGCTATGTATTCTAACGGCATCACCACTCTATGTTTCCTGTCTATTGGCAAAATACAGGTAAGCAAACAAAATCTGGGTTACCTGCATCTCTGATGCTGGTTATTTCAGGGCATTGCCCAATTGTTCATCATCATACGTGTTGCACGGGGGCGGGCAGTTACACATGAGTGGTCGACCCGAACTCCCACAATACCTACAGTCATGGCATTCTCAAGGACCGTATCTGACTTAACAGAGATGACCAACAATGAACGAATAGGAAAGCCGGAGCAGGACGTCGTTCAGTTGTATGCTGATTCAGAGAAGGCGACGGAAGTTACAGTGTCTACAACGGCATAACAATAATTAATATTTTGATTTATACCCAGTGAATGCAATTGTCTTCATTTGCGCTGCGGCCTTTTAAACGTCTTTGAAGCAGGGACAGCGTGGGACAGATACCAGCATTCACTGCGGAAATAAGATGACCAGTTCGCACATCACGCGACAACATCATGATCATACGCCTCGAACCTCGAACTATGACAGATATGTTCCCCCTCTATGCCCGCTAGAGGCGAAGATCAGGAGTGCCAGGAGTCCTGGCTCGTAGTCGATGGAGCCTCCCGCCATAGAGGTTTGGCCTTGGGTTACCTTGCAGTCCGTGCCCGTTCGAGCGCCCCGCTCTGACTGCTCTAGTAGAGCTTATATGGCCCAGGTAGATTGAGATATTCACGCATGCGTAATATAGCCCGCTACAACAGATATAAGTATACGGTCGCATCCCGACTTGCAGAATAAATATATAGTTATTACTGCCATCCCTCCATCCCTCTGGTCAATCTTGGTCATACTTGTCATCCCTTCGTGCGATTCATCCCCGAAATTAGTGTGTGCATGTGAGAATTGTCAGACAGGCTGGTTCGACTTGGGTAGATAGCCGGTAGGTTGCCGGTCATGTCAGCAGCCTTTGAATTCAACAAGATCAAACAACCATCATTTACCGAAGGACGTGTCCCGAGTGTTCATTGCATAGCAATGGCCTTGGATGAAACCAACTCACTGTCTCGGCTCTCTGAACAATTTCCTGGCTATGAAAAGTTCACCTCACATATCACGAGTGTTACATCATCCTTTGTCCTCCCGTTCTTGTACATTACCGACCGCCACAATCCGCGCATCACAGCCTCATTGCTTAATCAGATTTACCGCAACAGTGGAGACTGTTCTCCTACACATTTTGCGCACATAAACGCAACCGCTTGCTTTACAGCGCGGTTGTTGTATGATACTGTACTCAACGCACTCGCAGGATGGGAAGTAACCTGGGAGAATGGATGTCAAAATTGGCCTGGTGAGGATGGGAAAAGATACAACGACAGTATCGATAGCTTTTTACATGGACTCCGGAATCTACGCAACAAATCCTGGGGAGGAACGGCTCAAGGAAGTGGTAGAACTGCAGATGAGGAACCGAGGATGGTGCTCCTTATCGAGAGAGCCGAAAGGCTGAAGGACAACCTCCCGGACCTTATTGTTCCTCTCACACGTCTCGCAGAATTGGTGAGTGGTCTGGTCTCATTTTTTGCCAAACTGTGCGTCTCACATTTCAAGGGCAAACATTGACTGACAATATGTGCTTACAGTCACAGGTGAAGATAACGACTATCTTGCTGTCCTCTGCGCGATGGGAGGATATTAAGCCACCTCTTGGTGCATCCCCAGATCCCTACTTCATCGATATCGACCCTCCAAGCAAACAGGGTAAGTATCCAATCATTTGTATCCAATTAGTGTGATCTCAGGGTCATTGGCATCCTTTCAGATACAGTTGATAGCCTTCTTTTTGAGTTTCGTTCCGCGTCCATAACACATGCACGTGCAGACAAGCAGGATAAGACGTACCATCCATCATTGCTGCCGTTGTACGAACAATATGTGGAACACGTCTACAATGTCTGCTCTCTTTACACAACCGATATCCAGGAACTGCAGTATATTGCCGCTGCACGTTGGCCTGGGTTTGTTAAGCCTGTGCTGCGGGAGCAAAGCGATGCTCATGGAGACGGGGACCCAGACCCAGACGGAACATGTAATGAACTGACACTCCCTGCTTCCGACGGCCGCATGAGACTGCTCAAATTCTTCACCCCTTCTCTGACGACAGCACTCGATGTACTCTATCCACGCTTGACCAATGCTACGGACTGGGCGTTAGCCAACGACCCTGACATGCAAGCATCAGAAGAGGCACAATGTCAAACAAATACGGAAGGGAGCATCATCGTTGACCACCTACCGCGAATGTCCAAGTTCATCTTGCTTGCGGCGTTCCTCGCTTCGACAAATCCTGCCAAGAGTGACGTGCGAATGTTTGGTCGCGGTGCAGATAAGCAGAAAAGGCGACGTCGGAAATCTGCGTCGCCAAAGAAGGCTGGGGCGCAGACAACTGTTGCAAAGGTACATTCATATTCATTTCACACTGTATGTAATTCAAAGGCAAATCAAAGGTTTCACAAAGACTACTTGGCCCTGTAGTATTCCCACTGGATAGACTTCTCGCAATTCTTGGCGCTCTCTTGGAGGAGAACGATGTTGAGAACCGGCCTCACGAACCTTGGTTTGAGCTTCCAGGGGAGTACACCGACATGGAATTGGGGCGTGTGCACATTTACGCCGCTGTAAGCGCCACTCCTTGTCCCGTGTCAATCCCGTCTGACCCTACATTCCCAAGATCACTGAGCTTACGTCCATGCGTGCCCTACATCGCACGACTGCTGTCGAGAAACTAGAGGGACCGCCTATGTATAAATGTGGAATTTCATTTTGGGTAGCAGGGGCGCTTGCCAAGGATTTGCAGGTACCGCTAAACGATCTCATGTGGGACCCGGTGTAGTGCTTCGACAGCATGGCCACTGGACATTCTTCCGTACATGTCATAATGCGTGCCACAAAGCGTTTACCTTGTGGGAGTCAGAGATATCAGCTAATGGTGCGATCTCCAGGGTTGGTGGTGCTGGGATACTGGCACAAATGTAGGTCCTACATAGTGCGTCAACTCGTTTTGGTCGATCATGATGGTATGAGCTGGCAATCGATCTGAGTCTGGCACACCTACTTGGTTTGGCTAGATTCTCAGGGCCATTTTGTTCACAAGGAAATCACAACACATCGGTATTATTGCTTTTATTTGTGTTGTACTTGGCGAGTACCAGTAGTCAATAGAATGTATAGTAAGACTGTTGCTACCTCAATGATCAGATACCTTCACTTGCGGCCGCCCGCTTCGAGCTTTCGACCCGTGCTTTCCATGTGGGAAGATTCGACTAGAATCTGGAGCCGAATCGCATAGGTAATACCACCGATAAAGGCTCGTAGCCAATGCTATCAATGAATTCCATAATTACACCGCCAGTGCGAAAACTCTCAAGCCTGCATCGAACAAACGCTCTTCTCCATCTCCTGCATACCTTTGACGATGCCCACAGAGTTCTTCTCTGAATCCCCGTCATTCCCTTTGCAATTACGCGACTCAAAGTTTAATCCCGAGAACTCTGCCGACCTAGTCGAGAGTGAGGTTACTGAGGATCAACAGGTTGACGACCACGTGCAACCTCTTAGCTCGAGTGAGTTTGCTATGTGACTACACCTTATTGATCATATTTATGAAGTCGAACGGAGCTCTCAGCTTCTGCATTCACTGTACGTCTGCCTTTCGCGCGCTATGCAGTCATCCTTCATGAATTTGAAATGAAATACCTTACCGTGACTGCACAGGCTCGGAGTTCCATCAATGATAGTGCGGACTTTGACGACCCAAACCTCGACCCTTCGCGCAGCATAGAATTTGACGATGAGTCGCCCTATCCAGAGGTTCGATCCGCTGTCGCAAACACAGACGATCCGTCCATACATGCAACAACGCTTCGTACATGGGTTATAGGCTTAACCTGGGCAATTATCATGCCTGGCGTCAACCAGTTTTTCTTCTTCCGCTATCCCAGCGTGCCCATTACTGGCATAGTCGCTCAGCTACTCTCGTTTCCAATAGGCCGCTTTTGTGCTGCCTATCTTCCTCGAAAAAAAATCTTGGGGATTTCACTAAATCCTGGTCCTTTCACTATCAAGGAGCACGTGCTGATAACAGTGGGTCCTCCCTTTAAATCCCTATTGGCCTTGTTTTATCACTATCTGCCCACAATAGATCATGGCTTCGGTGGGCGCGACATCTGCTTATGCAGTAAGTTCTTCCCGAAGTATCACAAAGCATGCATTCAAAGCACCAAAATTAGACAGACATTATTGCCGTGCAAAGAGTTTTCTATAATCAGAAATTCAGTTTCAGTTGTTCGTCTTCCACCCGCCTTATCAGGATTGAGCGCATGCTCATGAACTGTTCCTCATCAGATCAGTGGTTTTTGGTGATATCGACTCAACTAATTGGCTTCTCCACTGGGGGAATCACACGACGGTTTCTTGTGTCGCCTCCAAGCATGATATGGCCCGCGACTCTCGTCAGTTGCGCACTCTTTAATACTCTTCACTCCGAGCAGTATGCGGGTATTGGACGATTAGGCGGCTTAAGCCGAGAACGCTTCTTCGTCTATGTTTTCACGAGCGCATTCTTGTGGTGTATGAATTTTCCCCAGCTCCCATTCTTGTCTGATTTAACTTTTTGATGTACTAGACTTCTTCCCTGGTTATTTGTGTAAGGCATAATATTCCCTAAAAGACCTTGTTTCGTCAATTTTTTTGCACAGTCCAGGCCCTTTCGTGGTTTTCTTGGGTAACATGGATTTGGCCTGACGATCCTGGTGAGTCTCGAGACACTGATCCACGATATGCTACTCACGCAGAACCCCTAGTCGTCTCACAGCTCTTTGGGTACGTCTTTTTGTTCGCTAAAGAATCATGTACCATGCGCTGAGAAAACTAGCTACGTCCACGGCATGGTAGGTTGATGTTTATTTGACCCCTATCATGATCTTAGGATTTTGAATCAGGGAATGTCCGTGGTAACATTTGACTGGGCCCAAATTGCGTATGCACCTGGTCGTTCCTACTTTATTATCGTTCTAAGCTTGGTTGTCCAGATACAATGGGTCACCACTAGCCGTGCCTTGTGAGCCTCCTAGTATCTCTTCAATGTTCAGTCTAATTCTGGTCAACATTAGGGTGGGCAACGGCGAACGTTATTATTGGCTTTGTAGTTTTCTATTGTGAGTCTGAGGTATTTATTTGAACTCAGTATTAAACCATTATCCTAGGGATAATAACACCTATATTATACGTCAGTGATCCTCAAAGATTTCACGACTGACGAATTGACTCCTTTGCAGTTTAAAAATACCTGGTATTCTCTATACATGCCGTTCGTCTAATCAATGTCTCTCCCTACGTGACGTCAGCTCAATCCTTGCTAGTATTTCGTCAAGGACCTCCTTCGACAACACACAGAACACATACAATGTCGCCCGGATATTGACTTCAGAAAGCACTTTCAACGCGACAGCATACCAGGAGTACAGTCCAATATTTATTCCGTAAGTGATCACGTTATCAGCTCCAGTCATATACCCACTTCGATAACAGAACAGCGTTCGTGATGTCTTATAGGTAAGTTCACTAATTGGCGATCGACCTTAGCTTCTGTTGAGAAAACCCCTTTTCATTAGTCTCTCGTTTGCCTCTATTACGGGTAAGGAAGTATGCACCATAGCTATGACACAGATTGACAGAAATATCTTAGCGACTATCGTCCATTGCTTTATTCATTTTCGGAAGCAAATTTGGTATCAAGCGCGACGGTCACTGGAGGAACAAGCAGACATTCATGCTCGCCTTATGAGTCGATACCCACAAGTTCCCGAATGGTATGTCAAAAAATTCTTCTCACACAGGGATTCTAACTTAATACAATTCCCACCCCAGGTGGTACATGTCCTTATTCGCTTTCATGTTTGCATTGGGTGTCGTCAGCATCGAGATTTGGCCTACAGAGATGCCAGTTTGGGCTTTTGTCATAGCGCTCTTGATCGGTGAGTCGTCAAGATGTCTGTGTGAAAGTGTTGTTATATGAACATCCATATGCCCATCAGCATTTACCTATGTGATTCCATGCGGTATGATACAGGCAATCACCAATCAGCAAATTGGGTTGAAGTGCGTCACGTGATATAGATGGAATCTCTCATAACTCAGACATATACCTAGCGTAATTACAGAGCTGATCATCGGGTCAGTCTACGCTTGCTCATGGCATCAATGGATCTGACAGCTTGCTATCCAGATATTCGCTACCTGGCAAACCGGTAGCAATGATGCTGTTCAAGACCTTCGGCTATATTGTGTGTCGCGCATCCTCCAGTTCTTTTGGTGTATTAACTCTCGTAGACTATGTATCAAGCCCTGACATTTACGTCCGACTTCAAACTCGGTCACTACATGAAAATCCCTCCTCGAAAAATGTTCTGGTGCCAGATTGTGGCTGCGATAGTCGCTGGAACCACGCAATTGGGCGTTCAATCGTGGATGTTCTCTACCATACCGTAAGCGTCAATGTTGGTGACCGCTTGGTGAGGCTGAGCCCCTTGCAGAGACATATGTAGTAGCACTCAAAAAGACGGGTATGTTCGAATGTTCAGTATGACATCTATACTCAACATCGCGTAGTTTTACCTGTCCTAACACGGAAGTATTTGGCACTGCATCCATCTTCTGGGGTGCGTTCATTAGATTGATGCATCGGGGAAAGGATGAATTTACTCTGACGGACAGGTGTAATCGGCCCACAACGTTTGTTTAGTTCCGGGCAATTATATCAGTAAGTTGCCACTCTACCCTTAATCCCATTAGGACTGAATTTCCTCTTGCAGTTGTATGTCCCCCTTGCTAGCTTGACAGCAGAAACGCTACAGACATACTTCTAGCCGTATTAGTATTCTTCATCATAGGAGCAGTGAGCCTATCATAGGTTGGCTGGCGATGAAGCGGTATCCAAACAGTTTTATACGATACATGAAGTAGGTCATTATCTCAATCACAATTGCTGACTGGTTTACACTTTGACTAGTTTGTAAGTTCCACGGTATCATTCCTTCGGACAGCATGACATCGTACACCATAGCCCACTAATATTTAACGGTACCAACAAGATCCCCCCAGCTTCTGCGCTCAATTATGTACCGTGGGCGTACGTGCGCAGTGGTTGTCATATGGTGCATTGACTTACTGATACACCGCAGGCTTGTAGGTTTCATCTTCCAGTATGTTATACGAAGGTTTGTTTCCCGTTTGAAGCCATCTGCAGCGCTTCTGATGTAGTTTTACAGGCGCAATTTGCATGGTGGACAAAATACAATTGTAAGTGGATTCACCGACAGTACTCGCGCCACATGACGAGAGTTACGCAGATGTCTTGTCTGCGGCGCTGGATGCTGGGCTAGCTGTTTCGTAATCTTCATATTTTTCGTGTAAGTTCACTTGATCACAATTCTAATTGTCATTCACCGACCTGGATAGATTGCAATATCCGGCATAATGGGTCGGTAAGTAAAAAAATTGCTACACTTGCTAACAAAGCGTCCAAACAATTTCACTAGATTGGGGGAGAGCTTGCAACGTTGGTGGGGTAACACGGTAGGCTCTTCATTGAACTACCAGCTCAAACGACTAATGCGTTCACTATCAAGGTATTTGATAAAACTGCTGATGGTATGGGTACTCCGGTTCGCCAGCTACAGGGCTCAGAAACATTCGGGTACGTTGACTTGTCAACTGATCACTTCTGTTTCGTTGATGAGCAAACTCAGCCCCAGTATGGGATCTTGGTAGCCATTGTATCTTCCGTGCTTTAAATGTAGACTTATCTTGTTGTATTGGTATAACATGGACTTGTACTGCGTTCCTGCATAATGACACATCGTTGCAACTATCGCCTTCAGCGGGCGGGTGATTTATGCGAGGGTATTATGAACGTTCATCATTGTCATAAGATGCGTTAAGGTAGATCGTCTGCGGCAAGGGACCGCAATGCGGGGGCATTCGGGAACGTCTAGTCGATCTTCACTTTGCGAACCGCCACAATCATTGGCATGCCACCGATGCGGTTTCCAACCTTGACTTTCTGCCCAGCTTTAGGGTGAACTCGAACGTCTTTGGGGCTTCGAAAACCAACACGATGGTGCTTCCCAAGCAGAATCCGCCCATCTCTTCACCGGCGGTCAACGGTTGGCCGTTGAGGATCGGGGACGCTGCTGAGTATAGACGGCCTCGTTATAAGTTCCGGGAGAGGGGGTCTGC
>NW_024538950.1:0-17021 GCF_016647635.1 Suillus subaureus
GGTAGTCTTTAGTCAATAATCGCACCTGTTCACGATTTCTTGAACCGATTTCGAGATTTGGTTACTTCTTCCAACTTTGACTCGGTTAGGGAGGAACGGGGATATAAATTCTGGGTGACCATTAATGTCTGAAACCTCTCGTTAACCCCATCATGGACGATGGCACCCGTGGCCGCTATGGCTTTCTTTACTTCAGGACTGAAAACGTCACCCGGGGTGAGGAGATTAACAAAATGGCGCAAGAGGGAAGGAACTTGTTGAAGATCAAACGACGGCTCCTGACGATGGCCCATCTTTGCCAAAATTGTCGTGAGGGCTCGGATGCGCTTCTCGACAAGGGCAAATTCCGAGGAATTATTCAGGATGTTACTATCCATGAGATGTGCTACTCAGGCCGAGCCTGGTCTGTGCGGATCGTCTGTAACTTAGCTAAGACTGTCGTCCAGGCTTTAACTGTTACGCCAAAAGGCAGTGATACTGAACAAATACTGAAAGCTTTATCGCGGACAGTATTTATGTAGATTATGGGAAATCTAGTAAGCCAGCGTGCTTACATCGTCGTATGCTCTTTCACAGAAGGTACATCGGGGTTTGCAATATTTGTAGAGAAAAAGGCACTTCCTGGAAGTCGGAAATGTATCCTTCTCTACCAATATTTGCAATTTACTCCCCCACTAACCGTCAAATAAGTCGAGAAAAGCAATCGTGTTGGACAAGTGCCCTTCTCCACTAGATCGTTTGCAGTCGGGGATGTGCATTTTTGTCCACGTCGAGACGGGCGTGCGTCTCGGGATACTGCCTGCGATAAGCATGAGAACAAGGAGCGAATTAGTGACAGCTCATGCGAATGACCTTGTCGTGGTAAGGAACTTAGGCTGAATTGACTTGTAATTGACAGTCTCATGGGAATAATATAGACCGCCTCATCAACGTTTCAACCTTATGTAACTAGAGTAGACCTCTTTTTGTTCCATTACTACCCGAACATACTTGTTTTGAGAGATGAGGCCTTTGGCATACGTTGCCGGTTTTCTATCACTCACGGGGCTAGTCAATGCTCAATACTTTTCAGCTGGATGGACCCCAGGACAACCCGTCCCCAAGCCAAACTCCCTCACCAGCACACGTCCCACATTCCCCATCTACCCCTGCAACGCAACATGGGCCAGGGAAGATGTCGTTTCTAGACAGCCTTGTGACTGTAGGACCGTTGGGCGCTGTATCCTCTCTCATTGGTCTCAACCTTACCGGAGCTCCATCTGTAATTTGGGATGAGCGGATACCTCTCATCACGGATGAGAACTATGCAGAAATGATTGTAAACGAGACGCTGACTGCAGAGGAGGAGAAAGAACGAGTCTGGTTTCTCATAATGTGAGTATATCGTCTTTGATAGTCCGTTTAATTAACGTATCCTCACCAGAACCGTCACCGCTGGACAGCCAGAAGGTGTCTCGAAGTTCGTAGACCATGTTTTTGATGCCACGTATAATTATACCCTGGAGAAAGGAGAGCTTTCCCATGTGCGCTTTGGTCGAATCGACTATCTCAATGTCACGAGTATCACTACCAAATGGGCTGTCTGGTCGTGAGTCTTCAACATTTTTTGTAGCGTGTGCGTGTTCTTGACCTTCTATTAGCGCACCTTACCTTGTTGTATTGAAAGACCGGGGGCAAACTTTGCGGTTTTACAAAGCCGGTCAGATAAGGTTGACCGACGAAATCCTCCACCAATTTCTCAAGGAGAAGGCGTGGAGCATCAAAGAGCCATGGAAATCCATCTATGGCCCCGGTGGTGAACGGTAGGACATGTCAGATTTAAGTATTCTACCAGCGCTTACCGCCCTTTTGCAGCGAATACATTTTAGACTACCTGGCACAATTTCTGTCCATGGTCTACGGCACTCTTGTTCGTGTGCCGAAATGGCTCATGTACATGATGAGCGGAGGTCTTGCGACTTTTTTCATCAATTTTTTGCATAAGCCTTCGCGTCCTCAGAGCGCTGCTAAGCCTGCAGTCAAGCCCGTATCTGCACCCGCAGCCCCAGAAGACGCAGTCGTGTCGAGTGCGACAAATACGCCGCAGAAGGGGTCTACTAAAAGGAAGGGAAAGAAATAGTCGGATGTCTTGGAGGGATATATATACTCATGCATTATGGCAGAGCTTATGTATTGTATTTTATAGCAAGAACCTTGAATGATCGTGTTATATTGTGCGAGGAACCAGTGCGTCGTAATCAGCGAACCGGTGAACAAGACTTGCAGGATATACGTCGCATGAGGTCAGCTGTGGTGAGCCCAGTAGTACTAGGAACTTCAGTGCATTGTCGTGCTCCAATATTACAAGAGAAGTCTCGCGGTAAGCCTGCGTTTATTATACAGGTCAAATTCATTCCTGATCGTGACATGAACTCCCTTCGTCGACGGGCGGTCTCGAGGATTAGTAGACCAGCATTGCTCCATGAACGTCCAATACTTTTCAGGGATCTCAGGATAACGAGCTCGGGAGGGCTGTTCCGACCTAGCTATGCATAGGACGATTGCGGCGTCATTCGGGAGGTAATAATAAGGGATTTTGTTCGTGAGGACCTAAAGGCAGAGCTAATGATATTATTGACAAGTCGAGAGTACTCCAGACGTACCTGCAACATGATACCGCCAAACGAAAAGATGTCGCTTTGCTCGCTCGGACGAGTTGCAGATCCATCCTCCTGCTCTGGTTCAAGTAACTCAGGAGCCATCCATCGCATGTTTCCTTTGAGCGTGGACGTCCAAGATGCCTGAGAGGCACTTATAGCCTCGGAATACATCAAGGAAAGACCAAAGTCAGCAACACACGCGGTGCCATCACCGTGGATGAGCACATTAGGCTGGAGCTTATGTCTCAATGAAATTGGAACTATCGAGAAGATCGAACTCACCCCATTGAAGTCACCATGGATGACACTGTTAGCGTGGACTGTGAAGAGTAGTTACAACGCTGTCCGGCAACAGTGAAATCTATCACATACGATATTGCAGACCAGCTATGATATCTCTTAGCTAAGTTTGTCATCAGTTTCGTGGTCTACCCAAAATACAAGAGATGACTTACCAGTTGAAATCGTCTAACGAGAGTAAGAGCCGCACCCTCACGCTCCAAATAGACCGTCAAGTTGCTATTCTCCGCCCAAGGACTGACTATCGCTAGGAATGGGCCGAACCCATACGTATAACCATAAATGGGTAGAATATTTGGATGCTTAAGGTTGGCGCATATTCTGAGCTCACGCTGTATTCTCTATGAAGTGGCACCCTGTTGTGTAAGTGATAGACAGTCCTCCAGCAAGACACTTGCCTTGCTCTTTTTTGTATTCGCTGTGCCGAGTTGATCATCAGCGTATACCTGCAACGCTTTCACTGCGACCTGCGAAATTATTAATTGTAGACATGAACAGACAAAAGACGGCAAACGAACTTTGACCGAGCTACGATCGATGTGAAAGGTGCATTTCCAGATCTCCCCGAACCCACCACGAGCAACAGGGTAATCTCCATCCTTGGTGATATACTTTGAGAGGTCTTGGAGCGTTGCTTCAGGGGGGAGATCGTCAGGGTCAACATTACTAGCGGACAGGACTGTATGCGTATGGGAAGAGGAGGGAAGGAGCTCGCGGGAGTCAGGGCGTAACTGGGGTGGCTGCGAATCTGATGTAGAAGAGGGTATCTGCCGTGGAGGGAGAAGGGTAGGCAACTGGGCCTCATTGAATTGATTTGCAGTGAGTGAGAGAGCGCCAAACTGTAAAATGGCATTAATGGAGTAAGTGAACAAAAGAAAGGGATGAGTACATCAGGGGGGTCACTGGTCTGCAAAAAAATGTTAGTACATGAACAATAGCAGTATTCGGAGTTGGGTGCGCACTCTAACTTGTGGTACAGGCTGAATGCTAGCGAGGATCTCGGGAGGAGTGTTGCACAAGTAAATATTGTTGTTGTACATGGCCGTGTAAACCAGTTGGCGCGAGTCGGGTGAGAGGGTAAGATGGCGGACTAGCTGAACATTGAATGAGGCGAGGAGCTGGCGGGACTCGAATGCCCAGAGCTTGATGGTATTGTCATCAGAAGCGCTAGCGAGGAGTGCACAATCAAGTGAAAGCGCCAGACCGGTGATGATTTTGGTGTGTCCTTCGAAGGGGGCTCCGACAGTCTCCAGCGTAGATGCGTTAAATTCATAGATCGTCTTCGGGGAGTCATGGTAGCTGAATGAGGTTGCGATGGTTTTGTCTTTGGTAGTCCAAAACACTGGTGCAAATGCGTAGTTCACTCCATCAAATGTCCCCGCTTCGACATCCAATGTTTGTGTTTGGATATCCCACACTTCCAGGTGATTCCCCCACCATGATTTGACTGCGAGCTTCTTCGAGTCGTGCGAGAATCGAATTGCGCCCACATCATCATATTCGACACTTTTGAATGGACCAGCTACGAGTTTGCCAGTTTCCAAGCTCCATATCCGCACTATGTAAGTTTCTGCCTCCGCCAGTAGCGTGCTGTCCCCGGAGATATCGATGCTGGTGATCTTCCGTGAGTGACCTTCAGACGTTCTCACGATCTTCGTCCCAACCTCAGAGACTCTGAGCTCCCCGGTGTAGTCAAAGCCATTTCCACCTGCAGAGACAGCCCATCGACCATCTCTTGATACCCCCACGGTATGCACTTCCAGTTCGCAAACATCCCGCATCTCCTTAATTTCTTTACCCGCTTCTAGGTCCCATTGACGAGTGGTCTTATCGTCTGACCCGCTGATTATTCGCTTCCCGTCCGGAAAGTAGGATATCGATGGAATAGAACCTTTGTGACCCTCCAAGGTCAACACGTGTGTCAGAGTCGATTTCTTTGCTGCCGCAGTAGCCTGTCGCGATCTGGAATCCATGTCCCGTTTCTCCGCCAGAGAGGCTGACAAGTACGATAAGGCTGTTGTTTGGAAGTATTCCAAGGACCGTCGGTGAGGCTATGTCATATCCTGTGGCCTGACGTTGATAGTAACTTCAAAGGATACCCAACTACTGGTGGCAGCTGGTACACTTTGCCTGCTAATATTGACTGTCAGTTCGCTAGCACAGAATGTTTAGTATTACCTAGAGACTAGCAACTTGGGAGAAGAGCGAGTGATTCAGCTGATTGGATGTACGTGCATCTCGTAACCACTTCCCGTACATCCTAACACGTCCATTCAGATGGTGCCTGTGCATGGTACAGCGTTTATTTTCTGCCGTCTTGTGTCCATTCAATCTGCTTGCTGTTCGGTTCCCTGTCATGGCCATCTTCGTTGCCGCCGCCATCATCAAGCTCATTGTGCAGTTGGCAAGGAACCAAAAGTTCAGAATTTGCAGGTACGGCACACCTCCCTTTCTGGCTCCACGAACTATTTACGGAAAGGCACTTTCATGGAGTTCAGGGAAGCTGATCTATACGTTCTCTTGCGGCGGTGACCGTTGCTGTCCTGTCGAATGTCAAGCTGTCATTGTATGTATTTGTTTTCTGCTTGTGAAATCTTTTGACAAAGTGTTGGACAGAACCTACAACCTTAAATCCAAGATTGATCTCATTTCAGGTAACAGTATGAATTACATCCCGATGATCGACTGCCGAGTGCTCAGTTGCTCAATGAACTTGAATCAGTTGCCGGCATACTAGCACTGACGAGAATTGCTTTTGAGCGAATCCATGCATGAATGAAAGAAGTGCGCAATGTACACTACATCACACTCCTTTCAGCGACACGTGGGCGTGTTGCTTCTCGACTTCTCGCTCTGACGAATTATCCACGATTCTGAGCATAATCAACCGGCTTCAAGCCAAGGAGAAAAGTCTTTTTATGAAGGTCGGCAGTGATTCTCGAAACTTGAGAAAATGTGAAGGACGAACGTGGTGCCCATTCTATCTGTGTCACGTTTAAATATCATCATTTCCCTCCAGGGGTTGAGTATTTTTCAGCCACGTTTATGCGCTACTCTCATGCATCATCTGCAAGTTTGCAACCAGCGCAAAATAAATTCTCCAACTTTTATGCACACCCGAGTGTCCGTCTGGTAGCAGACCAGTCTTGTTATGTCAAGGAGAAGGGGACCGTCAGACTGATAACAGCTCTTTCATAGACTTTCGATGTTGCATTGTTCGGGGACTAGTACCACTGCCACTGTTACAAAAACTTCGACGAGCGTGGGTCGACTGTAGCATCAACTCTCTTTAACAGCAAGCCGAGCAGTGAATGGTCAAGCATCACAGTGTGTGTGTGTGTCCTTTGGCTCCTTCGCTCGTTAACTTATCGTCTCAGGCAGCTGTGATTATAGCAGACATCGGTTTCGTGGCCGTGCCTTCCGTCAATCTCTAAGATTCACGCGCCTTCACGGTAATCAGTACATATCTCCCTGTGTTTCGTGTTATTGGATCGTTGGTGATTTCCTCACAGACAAGTTCGGTATGGACAAGGATTTGCCGAGATGTCGTTTCCAGACTTGTGACTGTAGGATAGACTCGTAACCAGCCTTACTAACCAGCCTTACTAGAGTCTCACGTCTCGTATAAGCCAGGCTGGTCACGAGCCTGACTGTGGAACCTTTAAGTACTGTTTCTTCTCTGATCGGTCTCAATATTATCGGAACGCCATCTGTAACTAGGAGGAGAAAGAGCGAGTTTAGTTTCTCATAATATGAGTATATCGTATTTAACGATCCGTCAATTAACGTATCCTCTCCAGAATCAACATCCAGAAGGTGTCTCGAAGTTCGTAGACCATGTTTTTGATTCCACACATAATCATACCCTGGAGAAAGGAGAGCTTTCCCATGTGCGCTTGTGGTGAACGGTAGGATGTGTCAGATTTAAGTATCCTACTAGTGCTTACCGCCCTTTTGCAGCGAATACATTTTAGACTACCTGGCACGTTTCCTGTCCATAGTCTACGGCGCTCTTGTCCGTGTACCGAAACAGCTCATATACGTGATGAGCGGAGGTTTCGCGACTTTTTCATCGATTTTTTGCATAATCCTGAGCGTCCTCAGAGCGCCGCTAAGCCTATATATATACTCAAGCCTGTGTCTGCACCCGCAGCCCCAGAACGCGCGAACTCGTCAGAAGGGATCTACTAAAAGGAAAGGAAAGAAATAGCTGGATATCTTGGAGGGATATATATACCCATGCACTATTGGAGAGTCTATGTGTTGTCATAATGTACTTCCATCTTGTAGGTTGTACAACGAATCCTCAACTGCTGTGCACCAGTCTCCAGACGGACTAAGAGAACACGGCTATCTGGCTTTCCAAAACACTTGGTGTTTCTCAAGCTCATCGTAGTCTGACGGTATCACGAGCGGTGAATGAATGGATTGTTTTCTGACAAGAAACTCGGGCGCGTGGTCCAGTCGTATTGTGCCAGGAACTAGTTCATTATAATCAGTGAACCGGTAAGCAGGAATATTTCGCATATGAGGTCTGCCGTGGGGAGGCCAATGGTATTAGGAACTACAGTGCACTGTTGTGCCCAAAAATATATTACAAGACAAGTCTTGGGGTGAGCCTGCGTTTACTATACAAGTGTACCTACGTTTATTTATCTGGCTACAGATTTTGGAGGCGAGAGAGCGCGTGGGAATCAACGAGATCTGGACAGCGAGTAAAATTCATTCCCGATCATCGCATCAACTCCCTTCGTCGATGGGCGGTCCCGAGGATCAGTAGACCAACATTGCTCCATAAGCGTCCAGTATTGTTCAGAAAGTTCAGAATAACGAGCTCGGGAGGGCTTTTCCGACCTAGCTATGCACAGGACGATGGCGGCATCATTCGGGAGGTAATAATAAGGGATTTTGTTCGTGAGGACCTAAAGGCAGAGCTAATGATATTATTGACAAGTCGAGAGTACTCCAGACGTACCTGCAACATGATACCGCCGAACGAAAATATGTCGCTTTGCTCGCTCGGACGAGTCGGAGATCCGTCTTCCCGCTCTGGTACAAGTAGCTCAGGAGCCATCCATCGCATGTTTCCTTTGAGCGTGGACGTCCAGGACGCCTGAGAAGCGCTTATAATCTCGGAATACATCAAGGAAAGACCGAAGTCAGCAACACACGCGGTGCCATCACCGTGAATGAGCACATTAGGCTGGAGCTCACTTCTCAATGAAATTGGAACTATCAAGAAGATCGGACTTACCCCAGTGAAGTCACCATGGATGACACTGTTGGCATGGACTGTGAGGAGTAGTTACGGCTCGATCCGGCAATAGCAAAGTCTATCACATACGATATTGCAGACCAGCTATGATATCTCTTAACTAAGTTTTCCATCAGTTTTGTGGTCAACCCAAAAATACACGAAGAGAGGACTTGCCAGCTGGAATCGTCTTGCGAGAGTAAGAGCCGCACCCTCACGCTCCAAATAGACCGTCAAGTTACCACCCTCTGCCCAAGGACTGACTATCGCTAGGAATGGGCCGAACCCATACGTATAACCATAAACGGGAAGAATATTTGCATGCTTGAGGTTGGCACATATCCTGAGTTCACGCTTTATCCTCTACAAAGTGGCACCCTGGGGTGTAAGTGATAGATCCAGTCTTCTGCCGTGCCACTCACCTTGATCTTTTTTTCCTTCGTTGCACCAAGTTGATCAGCCGTGTACATCTGCAACGCCTTCACTGCCACCTTCCCAATTGTCAATTTCAAACTGGTGGACAAACAATACTGCAGACAAACTTTGATCGATCTCCGGTCTATCTGATAGGTACATTTCCAGATCTCCCCAAACCCGCCACGAGCAGTAGGATAATATTCGTCCTTAGTGATGTATCTTGTGAGATTTTGGAGCATCGCTTCAGGGGGGAGACCATGAAGCTCATGATTACGAGCAGAGAAGGCTGTATACATATAGGAAGAGGAGGGAAGGAGCTCGTGGGCGTTGGGGCGTAACTGGGGTAGAGGTGGACCTACTGTAGAAGAGGGCACCTGCGATGGAGGGGGAAAAACTATGACAGGCGAAATTGTTGCACTTGGAAGATCTGCCGTGGGTCCTCCATTTAAATGCACCGTGTCCTGACGCAGTGGCTGGAATCCTGGTTCATTTTGTTGCCCCCATATCTCAGCAGACGATGACTGCGTGTCAGCAGGCCATTGCCACATATCAGTAAGCGGTTGCATGTCGGTGGGTTGTATGCGAGAGGTTCCGGCATAGCTGTCAGTCCAGGATGGCCCTGCACGACGATGGGCGAAACTGGTGGGGGGAGGTAGTAGGGAGTGGGAGGGGAGGTGGTATCGCGGATTGGGCGGGGCCTCATTAGTGGATTGATTCGCGATGAGATAGGTTGCGCAAGACTGCAAAAATGAGATTAATGGAGTGGTATAAATGAACAACAGAAAGGGACAAGTACATCAGTGAGGGGCAAGTCTATAGGAGAACTGATCTGCAAGAAAATATTAGCGCGTGAACAATAGTAGTATTCGGGACTGGCTGCGTACTCTGACTTGTGCTACAGGCTGAATACTAGCAAGGATCTCAGGAGGAGTGTTGCATAAATAGATGTTGTAATTGTGCTGAGTGGTGTAAACTAGTTGGCGCGAGTCGGGTGAGAGGATAAGGTGGTGGACGGACACAACATCGAATGAGGCGAGGAGCTGGCGGGACTCAAAAGACCAGAGTTGGATGTTGTTATAAGAAGCGCTAGCAAGGAGAGCACAATCAAGTGAAAGTGCTAGACCAGTGATAATTGAGGCGTGTCCTTCGAAGGGGATTCCGACAGCAACCAGCGTAGATGCATCCAATTCACATATCGTATATGGGGAGCCCCGTGTGACGCTGACTGCGGTTACGATGGTTTCGTCTTTGGTAGTCCAAAACACTGGTGCACAGATGGAGTCTGCCATATCAAATGTCCCTTTGACATCCAATGATCGTATTCGTATATCCCACACTTCAAGGTAATTCCCCTGCTTGACTGCGAGCTTCTTTGAGTCCCTCGAGAATTGAACTACCCCCACAACTTTGGCACTTTGGAATGGACCAGCCACGGATCTGCCAGTTTCCAAGTTCCATATCCGCACCGTTTTATCTTCTGCCCCGCACGCCAGTAGCGTGTTGTCCCCGGAGATATCGATGCAGTTGATCCTGTATGAATGACCTTTGGATGTTCTCACGATTCCTGTCTCAACCTGACAGACTTTGAGCTCCCCAGTGTTGAGATTTCCACTAGCAGTGACAATCCATCGACCATCCTTTGATACCCCCACAGCACTTACTTCCTGCCTATGAACATTCCGCACCCCCTTGATCTCCTGATCAGCCAGCAAGTCCCATTGACGAGTGGTCTTATCGCGTGACATGCTGATCATTCGCTTGCCGTCTGGAAAGTAGGATATGGATGCAATAGTGTCTTTGTGGCCCTTCAAGGTCAACACGGGCGTCAGAGTGGATTCATCTGCTGTCGATAGGGAAGCCATGTCCCGTTTCTCTCCCAGCGAGGTTAGTAGATGCGGGTAATGTTTTATTCGGAAGTGTTCAAAGGGTCGTCGGTGAGGTTTTCTTGTATGCTCTGGCTCGACGTTGACAGGTATTTAGAAGGATGCCCAACTACTCGCAGCTGGTACACTTTGCCTACTGATATCAATTGTCAATTCGTTAATGCTAAAAGTCCAGATTAGTTTGATGTACCTAGAGGCTAGCGACCTTGGGAGAAGAGTGAGCTGATCGAATATCCGTCTCGCTCGCACCACTTCCTGTACTCCTTTCGGCATGGCGGCTGTGCGCTACACAGCAAAATATTTATCTTTACCCGCTGCCCGATGTCCATCCGATCTGCTTGCTTATCAGGTACAAGGACTTTCAACGCAACAAATGAACGAGTTCGACCAGTGTGGATCACCAAATCAACAATTTCGCAGGTCGACCTCCTTATGATTCTGAATATGACGGGACCTCCATTTGGTATAGAAGCGCTCGCGACCATGTATGGTCTCCCGTACGTGAAATTCTATGCTGTTATGAAGTACCCTTACTATTTGGAACGTCCTTGACACACGGAAGTCTCTACAGCGTGGTCCATTTCATGCTTGCGTGATTTGTTCAAGTTGTCGCTATCGTACCTACTGGTAGCGGAAGCAATACTTTTGAGGTTTCGGCTCACTCGGGATGTCTATCTTCTGACATGGCTTTCTGGCGCGGCTTGTATTTTTTGTGAGACGCACAGACAAATCATGGGCACCGTATTGGACATGTTGGACATGGTGTAGACTGGTATTTGCATATCACATTGCAGGAGATGCCTGGGGTTGAGCCTACGTTTAAAAACCCTGGTAACAGTATCATATTACTGTGCCTCGTTGTTTGGCTGTACTGTAATCAGATTGTTGAATGCAAAATAGTTCAAGAATCAACGAGATCTGGACAGGGAGTAATATTCATTCCTGATCGTTCCGTCAGCTCCCTCCGTCGATGGACGGTCCCGAGGATCAGTAGACCAACATTGCTCAATAAACGTCCAGTATTGCTCAGGGAGCTCATGATAACGAGCTCGGGAGGGCTTTTCCGACCTAGCTATGCACAGGACGATAGCAGCGTCGTTCGGGAGGTAATAATAAGGGATTTTGTTCGTGAGGACCTAAAGGCAGAGCTAATGATATTATCTGACAAGTCGAGAGTACTCCAGACGTACCTGCAACATGATACCGCCGAACGAAAATATGTCGCTTTGCTCGCTCGGACGAGTCGGAGATCCGTCTTCCCGCTCTGGTACAAGTAGCTCAGGAGCCATCCATCGCATGTTTCCTTTGAGCGTGGACGTCCAGGACGCCTGAGAAGCGCTTATAATCTCGGAATACATCAAGGAAAGACCGAAGTCAGCAACACACGCGGTGCCATCACCGTGAATGAGCACATTAGGCTGGAGCTCACTTCTCAATGAAATTGCAACTATCGAGAAGATCAAACTTACCCCAGTGAAGTCACCATGGATGACACTGCTGGCGTGGACTGTGAGGAGTAGTCACAACTCTGTCCGGCAACAATGAAGTCTGTCACATACGATATTGCAGACCAGCTATGATATCTCTGAGCTAAGTTGGTCATCAGTTGCGTGGTCTACCCAAAATACAAGAGATGACTTACTAGCTGGAATCGTCTAACGATAGTAAGAGCCTCGCCCTTGAGCTCCAAATAGTCCGACAGGTTACCATTCTCCGCCCAAGGACTGACTATCGCTAGGAATGGGCCGAAGCCATACGTGTAACCATAGACAGATAGAATATTTGGATGCTTGAGGTTGGCGCATATTCTGAGTTCACGCTTTATCCTCTACAAAGTGGCAAACTGTAAGGAAAGACGGTCTTTCGTTAATAAACCCACCTTGATCTTTTTCGTCTTCGCTGCACCAAGCTGATCAGCAGCGTACACCTGCAATGCTTTCACTGCAACCTGAAAATCATTAATTTTAAACAGATGGGCAAACAAAAAATGGAAAGCAAACTTTGACCGAGCTACGATCAATCTGAAAGGTGCATTTCCAGATCTCCCCGAACCCACCACGAGCAACAGGGTAGTCTCCATCCTTGCTGATATATCTTGAAAGGTCTTGGAGCGTTGCTTCAGGGGGGAGATCGTCAGGCTCAACTTTACGAGCGGAGAGGACTGTGCGTGTATTGGAAGAGAAGGGAAGGATTTCGCAAGGTTCAGGGGGTAGCCGGAGTTGCAATGAACCTACTGTAAAAGAGGGTATCTGTGATGGAGGAGGAGTAGGCCACATGTCAGGAAACGGTAGAATGTCGGGAGGTTTTATGCGAGAGGTTCCGGCGTGTCTGTCAAGCCAGGGTGCGCGACGACGGGCGAAACTGATGGGGGGAGGTGGTAGAGAGTGGGAAGGGAGTCTCTGTTGCGTATTTTGTGGGGCCTCACTAGCACTGAATTGATTCGCGGTGAGAAAGAGAGTGCCAGACTGTAAAAATGGCATTAATGGAGTGATGTAAATGATCAAAAGAAGGAAATGAGTACATCAGTGAGGGGTGGGTTTCTAGGAGCACTGATCTGCAAGAAAATGTCAACGGGTGATCGACATTAGTATTGTGGGTTGGCTGCGCACTCTGACTTGTGGTACAGACTGAATGCTAGCGAGGATCTCAAGGGGAGTGTTGCATAAGTAGATGTTGTTGCTACCCAGGCCGGTGTAAACTAGTTGGCGCGAGTCCGGTGAGAGGATAAGGTGGCGAACAGAGTACATAACATCGAGTGCGGCGAGAAGCTGGCGGGACTCAAATGCCCAGAGCTTGATGGTCTTGTCATCAGAAGCACTGGCGAGGAGAGCACAATCGAATGAAAGTGCTAAACTGGTGACGATCTTTGTGTGTCCTTCGAAGGGGACTCCAACAGTGTTCAGTGTAGACGCTTCAAATTCAAAGATCATTGGGGAGTTGCTGAATGCAGTTACTATAGTTTTGTCTTTGGCAGTCCAAAACACCGGTGTAGATGTTAAGTTCATGTCGCCAAATGTCCCCACTTTGATATCCAATGATTGTGTTGGGACATCCCACACTTCAAGGTAATTCCACAACCAAGATTTGACTGCGAGCTTGTTCGAGTCATGCGAGAATCGAACTGCAGCCACATCTTCGGCACTTTTCCATGGACCAGTTACAAGTTTGCCAGTTTCCAAGTGCCATATCCGCACTGTGCCATCGCTCGCCCCGCTCGCCAGTAGTGTGCTGTCCCTGGAGATATCGATGGATTCGATATACCTTGAGTGACCTTCAGATGTTCTCATGGTTCCCTTCTCAACCTCACAGACTCTGAGCCCATTTCCACCTACAGAGACAACCCATCGACCATCCCTTGATACCCTCGATACCCTCGCAGCATGTACTTCCAGTTCCCAAACATCCCGCACTTCCTCAATTTCCTTGCCCGCTTCTAGGTCCCATTCACGAGTGGTCTTATCGCTTGACCCACTGATCATTCGCTTCCCGTCCGGAAAGTAGGATATAGATGGAATAGCGTTTTTGTGACCCTTCAAGGTCAACATGGGTGTCAGAGTCAATTTCTTCGCCACCGTGGTAGGCTGTTGCGATCTGGAAACCATGTCCCGTTTCTCCGCTAGTTGAGGTTTAGCAGATGCGGACAATGTTTTATTTGAAATTATTTGAAGGATCGTCGGTGAGACTTTCTCGTATCCTGTAACCTGATGTTGATAGTGATTTCGAAGGATGTGCAAATACTCGCAGCTTGTGCACTTGCCTGCCGATGTCGGTTGTCAGTTCGTTAACGCTGAAAGTCCAAATTAGTTTGATGTTACCTAGAGGCTAGCAACTTGGGAGAAGAGCGAGCAAATCAGCTGATTGAATTTGCGTGCGTCTTGCAGCCACTTCCTGTATGTACTTTCTAACACGCCCTTTTGGTATGGCTCCTGTGCATTGCACAGCATTGTTTTTACCCGCTGTCTCCTGTCCATCTAATCTGCTTGCTTGTTAGGCACAAGTTATTCAAGGACTTTCAACACAACAAATGAACGTGTTTGACCAGTGTGAATCACCAAATCAATAATTTCGTAGGTCGATCTCCTTATGACTCTGAATATGATAGGACCTCCCTTTGGTATGAAAGTGCTCGCTACCGTGTACGGTCTTCATTATGTGAAATGCTATACAGTTATGGAGAACCATTACTGCTCTGGAACATCCTCGACTTACAGAAACCTGAGCGTGGTCTGTTCAAGTCACGACGATCGCAATCACTGGTAGCGGGAGCAGCTTAGCACTTTTTAGGTATAAGTTGCGGCTTGTTCGGGATGTCCAACTTTTGACGCGCGGCTTGTGTTTTTTCCTGGGGCATGCACAGACGAATCATGGACACCGCATAGACACATTGGACACGGCATAGGTCGGTAACTACAGTGTTCTCATCACATTGCAGGAGATGTCTGGGGGTGATTACAGTACAGGTAACAGCATCGTGTTACTGTGCCTCGTTTTGTCGGTTGAACTGTAAACAGATCGTTGAATGCAATAGTTCACGAATCAATGAGATCTAGACAGCGAGTAAAATTCATTCCTGATCGTCACATGAGCTCCCTCCGTCGATGGACGGTCCCGAGGATCATTAGACCAACATTGCTCGATAAATGCCCAGTGTTTTTCAGGGAGTTCTGGATAACGAGCTCGGGAGGGCGTTTCTGACCTAGCTATGCATAGGACGATTGCGGCGTCATTCGGGAGGTAATAATAAGGGATTTTGTTCGTGAGGACCTAAAGGCAGAGCTAATGATATTATTGACAAGTCGAGAGTACTCCAGACGTACCTGCAACATGATACCGCCGAACGAAAAGATATCGCTTTGCTCGCTCGGACGAGTTGCAGATCCATCCTGCTGCTCTGGTACAAGCAACTCAGGAGCCATCCATCGCATGTTTCCTTTGAGCGTGGACGTCCAAGATGCCTGAGAGGCACTTATAACCTCGGAATACATCAAGGAAAGACCAAAGTCAGCAACACACGCGGTGCCATCACCGTGGATGAGAACATTAGGCTGGAGCTTATGTCTCGATGAAATTGGAACTATCGAGAAGATCGAACTCACGCTATTGAAGTCACCGTGGATGACACTGTTGGCATGAACTATGAAAAGTAGTTGCGACTCGGTCCAGCACTGACAATAATTAGCACGTACGATATTGCAGACCGGCTATGATATCCCTGAGCTAAGTTGGCCATCAGTTGGTAGTCTATACGAAATACAAAAGGGACTTGCCAGCCGGAATCGTCTAACGAGAGTAAGAGCCGTGCCCTTGAGCTCCAAATAGTCCGACAGGTTACCATTCTCCGCCCAAGGACTGACTATCGCTAGGAATGGGCCGAAGCCATACGTATAGCCATAAACAGGTAGAATATTTGGATGTTTGAGGTTGGCGCATATTCTGAGTTCACGCTTTATCCTCTACGAAGTGATAACCCGTAAGGAAAGGCCAGTCTTTCGTCAAGAAACTCACCTTGATCTTTTTCGTCTTTGCTGCACCAAGTTGGTCAGCAGCATAAACCTGCAATGCTTTCACTGCAACCTGCCCAGATATCAATTTTAGACTGATGGACAAACAACACTGCAAACGAACTTTGACCGATGTACGATCGATGTGAAAAATACATTTCCAGATCTCCCCGAACCCTCCACGAGCAACAGGATAGTCTCCGTCCTTTGTTATATATTTTGAGAGGTCTTGGAGTATCACGTCAGGGAGGAAATCGTCAGACCCATCATTACGAACATGGAGAACTGTGTCCGTATGGGAAGACGGTGTAAGGAGTTTGCTGGAGTGGTTGGGTAAACAGGGTAGCCGCGATCCTATTGTAAGGGAAGGTCTACGTGGTGGAGTGGGAAGAGCTATGAAAGACAGGTCCATCTTTGGGTTACGATGCACAACAGCAGGAGGAGCTATTGCGTCAGGCTACAATAATGGCATTAACAGAGTGGTATAGATGAGTACAAGAAAGGGACCGCATACGTTAAATAGATTAGCGAGCGGTGGATTTCCAGGTGTACTGGTCTGTAAGAAAATATTAGTGCGTCAATGATAGTAGTATTCGGGGTTGGCTGCGCACTCTAACTTGTCGTGCAGGCTGAATGCTAGCAAGGATGTCAGGTGGAGTGTTGCATAAGCAGATAGTGTTGTCCTGGGCCGTGTACGCCAGTTTGTGTGAGTTGGGTGAGAAGATGAGGCAGTAGGGATATCGAACGTGGAATGAGGCGAGAAGCTGGCGAGACTCAAAGGCCCAAAGGTTGATAGTGTGACCCGGCACGGACGCACTAGCAAGGAGAGCACAATCAAACGAAAGCGCTAGACCTGTGACAAGCAGTGCGTGACCTTCGAAGGGGGCTCCAACGGTGTCCAGCGTAGACGCGTCGAACTCATAGATCGTGGTGGGGATGCCATAATAGCTGAATACAGCTACGATGGTGTTGTCTTCGGTAGTCCAGAACACTGGCGCATATGTGCAACCCCAGCTGTTGTTGCTTT